>NC_142533.1:12352500-12560000 GCF_056151865.1 Erythranthe guttata
TACTGATTTTGATACCATCGTGATATTTTGCCCAACACCGATAACACAAATTCATTTCTATCTATTCGGCAACGTGAGTATATTTTCGCCAAGAAGTCTGAGAAAGATATATCGCGTTTCACTCGTACGACTGTATGATGAGATTGATCATAATTCACTGACAATCCATCATGAACAATCTGGCCTCCTATGTACACGAAAACTTTGACAGTACTCCTACCCGGAGTCGCCATTGAAACCCTATATTTTGATATTTTGAGATTATTATTTTTATTTCGAAATATTTAATATTTTCTATTTCTTTTTATAGCTACAAACACTGATGTTAGATTATAAATCAGTTAAAACAAACAATTAATATTTAATATTTTCTAATTCTTTTTATAATTTGATAGTTCCAAAACTATTAATTTGTATATTATAAATCCTAAACACATTGTGTAACTCGTAATTTTTCGACACATTCATATAACACTTACCAGTTAAAAAACAAACAATTTGTATAAATTAGCAAACTTATCATTCAAGTAAGACTTAAATTAACCAATAAAATATTTAATTTACCTCAAAGATAGTTGTACATTTGCTAGCACCCACAATCACTACTCAATCCACCACAAGTTAAACTTCCACCTATTTATAATAATAAAAAGACCATCAAAATAAAAATTTCAGCAATTATTTAAAAATGGGGAAAAAAAAACACAGCTCCAACCCAAGTTGTACTACATTTGTACAATATAACAAATAATTACCTTCAAATTATTATTATTTGCTAGCTACAAAAATTCCTTCTCAAAACACCACAAACTAAGCTTCCACCTAGTTATAACAATAAAAAACAAAATTAAATTTTCAGCAATAAAAAATAATAATATTTGTCCAATATAACAAATAAATACCTCCAAATAATTATTATTTGCTAGCAGCGTAAATCCCTTCTCAATCAACCACAAATTACATTTCACCTAATTATAACAATCAAAACACACCAAAATTTAAATTTCAGACATTAATTTTTTTTAAAAAAAAAGGATAAAAATATGTTAAATTATTAAAACATGGGATCAAAAGTGAAACTGATGTAAACTTGAGGGGCTAAAGTGTAATTTTACCATTTTCATAAATCGAAAAGAAAAAAAATAAGAATTTTGAAGTCATTGATTTTGTATTTTGACTAAACATCCATAAATTCAAACGGTTTGAAATCATGAATTTGAAATCTAAATCCTAATTATGGTAAAAAAAAAGACGATTTATGGTCAAAACTAATGGTACTAAGAAAATGGCACGCACCATTTACTAGCACCAATAACATCAACAATTTGAACAGAGAAAAACACAACAAAACTCGTCTCCTTAAAATTATAAAATATAGAAGAAGTAAACAAACTTGTCTACGATTCGAAAATTCTAAAATTCTACAAAAACTCTGGTTGAAAAGGAGACAATAAACGAACAAAACCGCATAATAGTTCATAAACTAAGATTTGAACATAAGTTCCTATGTTGGTAGCCTTGTTGAGGATAATACCTATTCTAATGTCACGACTAATTCTACCAACTTATCCACTAACTCACTAATAATTAATTAATTTATCCTACTAATTATTCTACTCGTATCATATTTAAACCATTACAAATTATTTAAATTTCAGAAGTTATTTAAACACAATCAAATATCCCTTCTTAAATCCACCATAAGTTAAAGTTTAACCTAAAAATAACAAGGAAAAACAACAATAAAAATTTGAATTTCATAATAAATTATATATATTTTAACAATACAAGAAATAATTTATCTCCAAAATTTCATTAATCCACCATTAATAAAAAAATTAACAAAATTATATTAATAATTAAAATCCTATTTAACTATAATTATAATAGAAAGAGTGAAAAAAATTACCTCAATAAGTACCCTGCTGAAATTAATTAAAATTACCTACATTAGTTAAAATATAAATTAAACAATAATAAATAATAATTAACAAAAAAAAAGGGAGAGAAAGAAAACTTACGTTGGTTGGGAAGAAGGGAGCAAGGCAGCAAATGTGGGGAATTGTAATTGTTTAAGGGATATATATATATATATATATATATATATATATATATATATATATATATATATATATATATATATTGATGATGCTAAAATGTTTAGATCATCTGGGGTAGTGTAGAAAACGAACTGGGAGAGCAAAGCAGATCAGTAGCTTGACAACTTGATGATCCTGAGGTACCTGCGAAATGAACACACGTGAACTACGCCGGGGGTTGATCCGGCGGAAACCCCTCCGACGCTCAAGTCAGACGTGCTGATCATATAAATAGTCCAGAGAATACGTATTGTAGTATTGCTCAGTTAATAGGACGTACCTTAATAAGATGAGTAAAACCTCTATTTATATGTCGTTTATTGGGTTGGGTTTGCTTTGTTGGGCCCAAGCCTTACTTGAAGGTGTTTGGGTCTCGGTGATATTAGTCTTCGATATTGGGCTCGTAGCCCAATAGGTAAATAAATTGTAGGCCAATTGGGTTGGCCCAATTAGGCATATCATTAAGCCCCCCACTCTCGAGTCGATGTGGGGGCCATGTCGAAATGGGTTCTCAATCGTGTCGAGAGTGAAAATTGTAGTGTTCGTTCTTTGGCATATGGCCTGATGGTGTGCGAAAATGCATTGGAGCGTGTGTCGGAGGGGCGTGAATGCGCGTTGGCGCGTAGCGCGACTAAGTTGTCGCTATGTAAGTTATTTGAGTCGTCGGTGTTGTCCCGCGACGATGTAGTAGCGAATTGTCTCCTCGTGGGAGTTGTCTCGTCGCGGGGTAATATAGTTGATCGAGTTATCTCCTCGTGGGAGTTGTCTCGTCGTGGGGTAATAGAGTTGATCGAGTTATCTCCTCGTGGGAGTTGTCTCGTGATAATGTAATAGCACGGAGCTAGTATTCTCCTCGTGGGAGTTGTTATTTATCGACATTGTCAATGTTTTGACGCGTTGCTTGAATGTGTTTACATATAGCCTTATGCGTGATGTACTTGAGGAGGGGATCAGGCTCTCAAGAGTTTTTTTATGGGGATCGTGCCCCTTGTTAGACCTCGTGGGTCGTAAGTATGTTTGGACCGTGGCCACGTTTTAATGAAGGACCCATCTAAAACAAGTAGATAAATTTTGAGTAATCAAGCTGGCCAGGCTATATAGATTCTCATAATATCTCTAAGTGTTTCTAGGGTTGTAATTGTGCTAACTTGAGCTTGCGATTATGTAGTGCGTTGAGAGCGAGTTGTCTCTTCAAGAGAGTTGTCTTGCAGCGAAGTTGTAGGAGCATTGGATGACGCGCGATTGAGGAGCGTGCGGATTGAGGTTGCTATGAGCGAGTTGTCTCCTTGTGGGAGTTGTTTCGCAGCGAGTCTTATTATCGAGCGAGGTGGTTGTACGTGGGAGTTGCCTTGCAACGGATTTGTAGTATCGAGCGAGTTGGCTCCTCGTGGGAGTTGTCTCGCTGCGGGTTGTGGTACCAAGCGAGTTGGCTTCTCGTGGGAGTTGCCTCGCTGTGGGTCGTAGGATGGAGCGAGTGGTCTCCTTGTAGGAGTTATCTCGCTGTGGGTTCGTAGACCCGAGGGAGTTGACTCCTCGTGGGAGTTGCCTCGCAACGGGTTATATGATTGAGCAAGTTATCTCCTCGCGGGAGTTATCTTGCCGCCGGTTGTAGTACCGAGCGAGTTGGCTCCTCGTGGGAGTTGTCTCGCTACGAGTTGTAGTATCAGGCGAGTTGGCTCCTCGTGGGAGTTGTCTCGCTGCGAATTGTGGGACAGAGTGAGTGGTCTTCTCGTGGGAGTTGTCCCGCTACGGGTTGTAGTTCCGAGCGAGTTGGCTCCTCGTGGGAGTTGTCTCGCTACGGGTTCGTAATACCGATGGAGTTGACTCCTCATGGGAGTTGTCTCGCAACGAGTGTGTAGGGCCGAGCGAGTTTGCTCCTCGTGGGAGTTATCTCGCTATGGCGTTGAGACCCGAGGGAGTTGGCTCCTCGTGGGAGTTGCCTCGCAACGGGTTATAGGACAGAGCGAGTAGTCTCCTCGTGGGAGTTAACTCGCTATGGTTTCGTAGACCCGAGGGAGTTGACTCCTCATGGGAGTTGTCTCGCAACGAGTGTGTAGGGCCGAGCGAATTTGCTCCTCGTGGGAGTTGTCTCGCTGCGGGTGGTAGTACTAAGCGAGTTGGCTCCTCGTGGAAGTTGTCGCGCAAGCCCCCCACTCTCGAGACGATGTGGGAGCCAAGTCGAAAGGGGTACCGGATCGTATTGAGAGTAGATCGGTGCTGTTGTCTTGCGTTAATCGTTGGCATGGCGTGGAGAAATAATTTTTTTTTTATTTTCCATTTAATAACGAACGTTATTTGGTAGGTGCGTTAAAGAGCTCGCGGAATGTGGTGGAGCGCGTTGAAATTCTCGTGCGATTTGGAGAAGCGAGTCAAAATCTACGCGCAATTTGGTGAGGGCGGTGAAAGTTGAGTCCAATTAGATGGGAGCGCGCGCTCCACGGAGGCCTTGGGAGGCGTGCGCGCGTGCATGGGAAGGCGCGCGCGCGTGTGAGGTACTTTTCCCTTCTTTTTTTTTCTGACGCGCGCGTGCAGTGCACGCGCGCGCGTCAGGCGCGTGTTCGCCACGCGCGCGTGCTGTGCACGCGCGCCTCTTCCTCTTTTTCTTTTTTTTTTTTTTTTTGCTGGCGCGCGCGTGCTGTGCACGCGCGCGCGTCAGGCGCGTTTTCTCCACGCGCGCGTGGTGTGCACGCGCGCCATCCCTTTTTTTTTTTGTATTTCATGAAGCCGCGCGCACGGCTTGGCTCGGCTCGCGCGCGCGGCTCGGCTGCGGCTCCTCCTTTTTTTTGTTTTTTTTTCTTTTTTCTTTCTTCTTCTATTACTCTCTTTTTTCTTCTTCTTGTTCTTGTATTTTTTCATCTTCTTTTTTCTTTTTCTTTCTTCTTCTGTTTTTTCGTCTTCTTTTTTTTCTTCTTTCTTTTTCTTCTTTTTTTTTTTTTTTCTTCTTCTTTTTTCTTCTATTTTTTCTTCTTCTTACTTCTTTTATTTTTTCTTCGTCTTCTTTTTTCTTCTTCTTTCTTCTTCTCTTTTTTCATTCTCTTCTTTTTTCTTTTATTTTTCCATCTTCATCTTTTTTCTTTTTCTTTTTTATTTGGTTGATATTCACCCTCTTGGGGATGTTTTATTTTTTGAGTAGGGAGATTATCCTCGTTCCTTGAGATGGGATGTGCACCCCCTTGGGGATGTTCAATTTTTTGAATAGGGAGATTATTCTCGTTCCTTGAGATCGGATGTGCGCCCCCTTGGGGATAAAAGGTCAGTGGATGTACCACCCTTGAGATGAGATGCCCCACCTTGGCGATATATGGTGCTACTGATTCAGTGGCAGCACGAGTTGAATCTTCCGTGATCATACGCTGAAGGTCTTCTTCGGTTATCTAAACCGTTCGAGAAGTAAGTAGAAATTGATCATGTTGAGGACCCAGTGGGGCCTCACGAGGAGGAGCGTTGGCTCCTGCTATGACGAATGGAATGTTTTGGGGGCGATGTGAACCCCCAGGGAGTCGATAACCCTTAGCGAACGAAATATTTTGGGAGCAGATGTAAGCCCCCAAGGAGTCGATAACCCTTGGCGAACGAAATATTTTGGGGGCGATGTAAGCTCCCAGGGAGTCGATAACCCTTGGCGAGCGAAATATTTTGGGGGCGATGTAAGCCCCCAGGGAGTCGATAACCCTTGGCGAGCGAAATATTTTGGGGGCGATGTAGGCCCCCAGAGAGTCGATAACCCTTGGCAAGTGAAATATTTTGGGGGCAGATGTAAGCCCCCAGGGAGTCGATAACCCTTGGCGAGCGAAATATTTTGGGGGCAGATGTAAGCCCCCAGGGAGTCGATGGCGGTGGTGCCATAGGTGGCTCCACATGTGGAGCAGGTGCTGGTATCGCGTTGGGAGCATTTACTCCCATCGTGGCGATATATTGGGTCACGGCCTCTATGGCAACGCGAGTTCAAGCTTCTGCTATCATGCGTTGAAACGCATCCTCGGTTATTTGAACCATTCGAGGAGCAGGGAGTGGTGGATCGGCGAGTGGTTGGTCCCGAGGGGTGATCACCTGAACCTCGCGAGGCGGATCCATGGGACGTGGAGGAGGTGGCAAGCCAGAGCCTCCACGAGGTGGGAGGTCGTTGGCTGTGTCATTTTCTCTCCGAGCAGACGCCTCAGGAGGATCTTGTTGGCTACGTGGTCTGGTTTGCATCGTTCCCACAGACGGCGCCAAAATGATGATGCTAAAATGTTTAGATCATCTGGGGTAGTGTAGAAAACGAACTGGGAGAGCAAAGCAGATCAGTAGCTTGACAACTTGATGATCCTGAGGTACCTGCGAAATGAACACACGTGAACTACGCCGGGGGTTGATCCGGCGGAAACCCCTCCGACGCTCAACTCAGACGTGCTGATCATAGAAATAGTCCAGAGAATACGTATTGTAGTATTGCTCAGTTAATAGGACGTACCTTAATAAGATGAGTAAAACCTCTATTTATATGTCGTTTATTGGGTTGGGTTTGCTTTGTTGGGCCCAAGCCTTACTTGAAGGTGTTTGGGTCTCGGTGATATTAGTCTTCGATATTGGGCTCGTAGCCCAGTAGGTAAATAAATTGTAGGCCCATTGGGTTGGCCCAATTAGGCATATCATATATATATATATATATATATATATATATATTCGGCCGAAATCACTACCGTTAGATCGAGAAGAATCGGACGACCGTTAAAACGCGCAATTTGAACTGACACGTTTAACCATCTGACAGGTCAAAGCGCGTCGTTCAAAATGACGCGTTTTAACGACCGTCAGATCTTCTGATCAATCCCTGGACGTCCGATTAAGAGGACAAAATAGGAGAGCTGGCCGTTGATCCTAGCTCAATCCGACGGCTCTTAAAGAGCGTCATTCAAATTGACGCTTTATTGTATTTCTGAAATTAATTACAAAATCACCCCAATTTTCAAAAAAAAATCCGAAATATTGTAAAAAAAATGGCCCCATCTATTTTTCATCAGAAGTTTTGAAAACTAGAAAATCCCATTAGAAACATAACCAAACATCCCCTTAGTATTTCATTGATAAATATTTTACTGAAAATTTATCGTATCATATTTAATAGACCAAACTTCACTAATGGCTCCCATCTTATTATTTAGTTTCGCTTTAGTCCTCACGTTTCTATTGTCTCATTTTCATCCTATAAACATTATAGTCCTTCGGTGGCCGGTGTATAGTTTGGTTAACTTTAACGGAATTTTTTATTTAGTGTATGAAATATTCTATTCTTATATTTTTTTTAATAAACTATAAACATGTAAGAACAATAAAAGAACGTATATAATCTAATTTGTTCTTTCAATATTAACATAAAATCATAAAAAAGTTATAAATAAACTCAAATAAAGAATATATGTAGATATTATATCAATAATAGGGTTGGAAGTCGGATGGATCGGATCGTAATTCGTCTTTTTGGGAAATTTTGAAAATACAAAATCAATTTCAATTTCAATTCTAAAACTTTTGAAATCTAAAATTTCATTCCAATTCCAAAATGCCCGCAAACTTTGGAATTTCGGAAAAGAAAATTGAAAATCACGTAAGTTTTATAATTTCAAAACTTATAGGAAATTTTCTAAAAAATCATAATTTTCCAAAAATAAGAACATCCAACTCGAAAAATTAAAACTAATAACTACTAAATTTCAATTCGAAAAATAACTAAAAGTAAACCACATCTTAAAACCCAATAAAACTTCTAACAACATCTCAATATGTCAAAATCCTAAAACAATACTTAATCAAATTACTGCTCCAGAAGAAAAATAAAAAAATTATAATAAGTATTATGTAATATAAATTATTTATAGGTGTATTTTTCCGAAGAAAATCGGAATTTTTTGGAATTAATTTCGAGAATTAAATCGGATCGGAAATCGAAAATTCCAACTTTTTCTTAAATAATTCCAATTCCCATCCAAAAAAATCGGAAAATTCAGAAATCGAAATTTCGGAATTCGGAATAAGAAAAAAATATTCCAAAATCAGAACTTTTCGAATCGGAATCTGCGAAAATTAGAATTTCCGTTCCAACTTGCTTCACTAATCATTATCATTTGATATACTCGTAAATTCAAGTCATATCGACAAAATAGATATAAATTATTATTTGTATACATATTAATATAAATTAATATGCTGTACAATTTTTTAAGTTATATTTTTATAAACTAGTATCTCACCCGTGCGATGCACGAGAATCAATTCTCGTATCAAAGTGCATTAATGTAAAAGAACAATAAATTAAAAAATCAACGATCAACAAAAAAATGTGTTTCATTTTATCAGCAAAAACTCTAGATAAATATAAAAATAATATTGTTATAAATATCATCCACGTCGAAATCCCACAACTAAATTCAAGAACTTCAAGAGAACAATCGAATCAATGAACCACTATTTCGCATTAATCTAAATGTTGGGGCATTATAACACAAAACTACAGTCAATTTACCATTAGAGGAAGAATAACATGTTCTTATTCATCAATTTCAATATATAAGTTCAACCCATTACGTACACAAAAATAAATGTAACACCCCACCTTTCCAAAACCCGAAAACCCGAGACTAATATCTCTAACTCGAAAATCCTTAGGAAATATTATTACGTGATATTAATTATATGCATTACGTGAATTTAATTATGTTACTTACGTGAATAATTACGTGCGCTATTATATGTGTGATTTATATGATTTAAATTCCCATAAATTAAAATTCTAGGAATTTCGTAAATTACGTGACTTATGTGAATAATTACATGTCTTGATTATTTGGTAAATTATTTTCGAAATGTGGTGACTTATGTGAATTATAAAAAGTGTGAGTATGATTATATATATATATATATATATATATATATATATATATATATATATATATATATATATATATATATATATATATATACATACACACGTACATACATGCATGCATACGTATACATACATATATACTAATACTTGCTTTATACATTTGAATATATATATATATATATATATATATATATATATATATATATATATATATATATATATATATATATATATATATATATATATATATATATATATATATGTCCGAAATTGTGTGTGTGTGTTCGGATGTGTGTGTGTGTGTGTATTAAGATGCAAGTTGTGATTTAAATTAAATAAATAAATTATGTGTAATTAGGCATGCACTTACACTTGGCAAATGCTAATCATTTTAGCTAAGCCTACACTCTACCTTCATTAGTAAGATGAAGAGACACCTTCATCTCTTTTCCTTCCAACACCTCCATACTTACTTGTCTTCCTCTCCTCCTTCCACCGAGGCCATCACCACCATCATCGGCCCTCCTCTCTCCACCTCATTTCTCATTTTCAAAGAAAACCCCAAAATAAAAATGAAGGTTCCTTATTTAACTCTTGCCACATAGACTACTCCAAAAACACAATCAAAACCACTTGCCTTCTTTCGGGAGATCAAAACTCCTCACTCCTTGAAGCTCACACCATTTCCTTCACAATCAAGGTGGCTTGGTTGGACTTTGGTGCTTGAAAGCTTTCCTCCCTTTCGGCTATTTTTCTTTCTTCGATTTTAAGGTAAGAAATTTCGATTTCTTGCTGCAATTAAATGGCATCAATAGTATTGAAAGAATTTTCAAAGTTTCTAAAAGATTGGGAAAGATTTCGAAAAGTTAGGGCTTTTTGAAGAAAAACGGAAAAATGAGTGTTCTTGTTAAATTCTTGTTCTTGCATGCATCATCTATGTTGATAGTGGTTAGATACAGCATTTATTGGCCAAAAGCCTTAAAAATTTTCAGATTTCAAAAAAGGGGTTTTCAAGAAAATGAGATTTTTAACTTTTTGTGGTTGCATGTGTAGATCTTCGAAAGTTTGGGCCAAATCTGTAATTTTTGTAAAGTCTGTCCGAAAAATGTTTTCAAAACTGTTTTCCAGCATTTCTTGAACTAAAATTTCGGATTTAAAGAATTTTTGTAAGAAAAAGTTGATTTTTAAATTCTAGTAGGCTTGCATGTGTAGATCTAGAAATTTTGGGGCAAATTATGTAATTTCCGAAATTTCTGCATAAAGTGACTTTTCAACTTCGATTTCTGCATCTAATAAAATATAATTTCAGATTGTTAGGGGTTTTTCATGAAAAAGTGGAATTTGAACTTTTAGTGTGGTTGCATGTATAAATTTCGAAACTTTTGGGTCAAAACTGCAATTTCCGAAAAATCTCTCATTTTTAAAGTTTGAATCTGTTTTTCAGCAAGTATTAGATAGGAAAAAGTTTTATTTAATAAGTTTTTAAATCAATTAGAGTTATATTAGAGTTTTGGATTTTTAAATTGAAAAAGGGATTTTCCTAGTTTTTAATTTCAAGAAAATTCGAAACTTTGTAAAACTTAAAAATAATTTCAGAATCTGAAATTTGAGTCAGTTAGGAGTTCTAGGATTTAATTTGAGAGTTTTTGGAATTAGTTTGCTAATATTTCGAAATTAGGACAATTTGCATACCATTTAACATGTTTTGTGCTTTATTGTTTATGTTCTTGATTGAATGGTGATGAGTGATGAATTTTGGTATTTTGGTACTTTAATTGCTGTTGGATGTGTTTAATGGCTGTGGAAAATTGATTGAAGTGGATTATTACCTAGATGTGGTAATAAGTCCATTAAATGAAGGTAAAAAGGTGTTTGTTCTTGAGCTTGCTTTGATGAGTAATTAGTGATGTTTAATGTGTTGATTGTGCATGTGTGTGTGCTGAAAATGTGTGAATGTGTGGGTGCTGATTGTGCATGGTGTGTGTGCCGTGTGTGGTTGTGTGTGTGAATTTGGGATTTTTGCCTAAATTACAAATATGTGGTCAATTGTGATAATTGTGTAAATTTGTGGTACTTGATTGATATTTGTGATGTCATGTGTGGGTTATAGCATTATTTCGAAAAGTTGCATTAAATGATTTTTTTTGAAAGATTAATGGAATATCGGGTAATAAACAACTCGGATATAGTGGGCCGGTATCCAACTAGGATGATGTGGTAGTGGTTTGATTCCACTTAGTGAAAACGGGCTCGTAACAGGTTTATTATCCGGTACAGAAATTAATCTTTCACGGATCCGATAAACCGAAAAATGTGTTTTTAAAGATTTTCACTAAAAAGGGCATTTTAGTCATTTTGCATAATTACGTGATCTTATTAAATGATGTGTTTTCGTGAGATATGTGATTTGACCGATTGCCTTGTGTTGTGTGCGGATTGTGGGTAAGAACGGGTATACGATATTATATATATTATATATAACGTATTTCCAAAGTTTGATAATACTCGGATTTCTTACTGGGCTTTATAGCTCATATAGATGCCTTTTAATTGCAGGTAGTAGTAATCCTCAACCGGGATGGGTCGAGTAGTGGATCGAGGTCTTGCCCGGAGTTTTGGAAGACGTACGAGGACCTATGAACGATGCTAGACTTTTGGTTATTTTCTTTTGGTGGTGTAAACCTAAACCGTAATATTTCCCTTTCGTACCTTTGAACTCGTTTTTTTTTATTATGAATCGTACCTATTTCCTATCTTAATATATTAAGTTTCGTAAATTGCTATTTTCATGCCTTCGTTAGGAAACTTCGAATTATTCACCAAAATAACCTTTTCGAACTCTGATTTATTCTCGAACCGAAAAGAATGTTTAGTGAGAATGTAGCACTCGAATAAGAAACCTCCTTTCGAAACTTATTTCCAAACCAAGATTTATATTCGACTAAATCAATTCAACAAAGTTTTCGAAAATGCAAAGCCTTCAATACCCAAAAAGAACAAAGTTTTGATAATTGCTTTTTCACCCCATTCCAACGTTTCAAAAATTACAAAGAGATCCTTTGCTTCCGCTAGTTAGATGAATATTCCGATAAACCGGTTCGATTTATCGCCCGTCTAGAAGGGGGGTGCTACAACAAGTGGTATCAGAGCATTGTTCATAGATACTCGTACGAACTTCACGGGTTTAGAGACTACTCGAGACGCGAAGCTCGGACCATCCGGTAACGTATGTGTATTATTTTCTTTATGTGTTTTATTTGCTTTACTTATTAATGATAATTAATATAGAAATAATGGCGAGACGTATAACCCGAGCAAACCCGAGCAATCCCGCCGATGAACCACAAGACCCCAATCAAACCATTAATAATCTCTCCAACTTAATACGTGAACAAGCCCAAAACCACCAACGTCAAATCGAACAACTTCTCCAACGTAACCAAAACCCGCCTCAAAATAATGCGCCTCAAGCCATATACGAACGATTTCTCCGAATGAACCCATCCGAATTTCACGGTGGAACCGACCCCACTATAGCCGAAGAGTGGATCAAATCGCTCGAAGTCATCTACGACTACATGCAAATGACCGACCGCGACCGCGTGCACTGTGCCATATTCCTACTCCGAAACGAAGCTCGTCACTGGTGGGAAGGAACCAAGGAAGGAACAAATCTCGAGACTCTGCCATGGACCGATTTCAAAGTCCAATTTTTCGAAAAATATTTCTCGAAAGACGTGCGAGCCCACAAACTCAAAGAATTTCTCGAACTCCGACAAGGTGACTTACCGATGATCGAGTACATCCGCCGTTTCGAACGTGGCTGCCTCTACGCCCCATTCATCGCTCGAGACGCGGAAGAAAAGAAGAACCATTTCATTCGTGGCCTCCAACCCGAAATCCGTAGAGACATTCGTATGTCCGACGCCTCAACTTTCCGCCAACTCGTAGACAAAGCACTCATGGCTGCCCAAGACGAACGCGACATTCAAAACAGCCGCCGACCACAAGGAATTACTCAACGACCGTGGAAAAAGAACAACTTTGGCAACCGTCCATTCCGAGGGAAGGGAACGCAGCCCATTCGCCAATCAACTGGACCACCGCCACCGCCGCCAAGGCCAACCTGCCCAAAGTGTGGAAAGAGTCACTCCGGAGGATGCGTACACGGAACAAGGAGTTGTTTTCGATGCCATCAGCCCGGACACATGGTGAAAGATTGCCCGAAACCTCCACCGAACATCCCCGGTCGAGTGTTCGCCATGACTCAAGAACAGATCGAGCAAGACCCGTCTATGATAGCAGGTACTATATTTATCCTCGAAGAACCCATTTATGCTCTCATCGATTCCGGCTCTACTCATTCCTTTATATCGAAAGACATAATTGCGCGTTTAAATCTCGAACCGAACCGATTAAATTACGAATACCGAATCCTCATTCCCTCTGGCGAAGAAATGTGCTCTAACCTAGTCATTATCAATTGCCCAATCCGAGTTCATACTCAAACCATGAATTTCGACCTAATCCTCCTACCGATCCAAAACTTCAAAGTTATATTGGGCATGGATTGGCTAACCAAATTCAAAGCCCAAATCGACTGTGCCTCGAAAACGGTCATTTTTCCACTTCCGAACGGCGAAACCCTAAAATTTCGAAGTCAACCCAAACCCTCGATTCCAATCATATCCGCGATCAAAGCAGTTAAACTCATTCACAAGGGTCATTCCGGCTACCTAGTGGATATTCTGAAATCCGAGTCCGATTCCAAAGCCCAAATTTCCGACATTCGAGCTGTCCAAGAATTTCCCGACGTATTTCCCGATGACATTCCCGGACTTCCGCCCGATCGAGAAATCGAGTTCGAAATCAATCTGATCCCCGGAGCTACGCCAATTTCCAAAGCCCCGTATCGTATGGCCCCGATGGAATTGAAAGAACTGAAAGATCAAGTCCAAGAATTGCTCGACAAAGGCTATGTTCGACCCAGCCATTCCCCGTGGGGTGCACCGGTTCTCTTTGTCAAAAAGAAAGACGGATCCCTCCGCCTTTGCATCGATTACCGTGAACTCAACAAAGTCACAATCAAGAATAAATACCCTCTTCCTCGAATCGATGATCTCTTCGACCAACTTCAAGGCTCATCGGCCTTCTCGAAAATCGATCTCCGATCCGGCTATCACCAACTCAAAATCAAAGAAGCCGATATCCCCAAAACGGCTTTCAGAACCCGATACGGTCACTATGAATTCGTTGTCATGCCCTTCGGTTTAACTAACGCCCCCGCCGCTTTCATGGACCTTATGAACCGAGTCTTTCATCAATACTTGGACCAGTTCGTGATTGTTTTTATCGACGACATTCTCATCTATTCCAAAACCCAAGAAGATCATATGTCTCACCTTCGTACCGTACTCCAAACCCTCCGATCACATCAACTATACGCCAAGTTCAGCAAATGCGAGTTCTGGCTTTCGAGTGTGGCTTTCCTTGGTCACATTGTTTCAGAACAAGGAATCTCCGTCGACCCCAACAAGATAGAAGCCGTATCAAATTGGTCGATTCCGAAGAACGCAAAGGAAATCCGAAGCTTCCTTGGACTAGCCGGCTACTACCGCAAATTCGTAAAGGATTTCTCGAAGCTTGCCTCTCCACTCACCCGATTGACTCGGAAAAACGTCAAGTATCAGTGGACTCCCGAATGCGACGCCAGTTTCAACGAATTGAAGGCTCGACTCACATCGGCACCAATTCTCGCACTACCAGAGAAAGTCGGAGAATTCATAGTCTACAGCGATGCCTCGAAATTAGGTCTAGGCGCCGTACTTATGCAAAATGGAAAAGTCATTGCCTACGCCTCACGACAACTCAAAGAGTACGAACGCAATTATCCAACGCACGATCTCGAATTAGCCGCCGTCGTTTTCGCACTCAAAATCTGGCGACACTACATCTATGGTGAAAAGTGTACCATCTACACCGATCACAAGAGTCTGAAATATTTCTTCACTCAAAAAGACTTGAACATGAGACAACGAAGATGGCTCGAACTAGTCAAAGATTACGACTGCGAGATACTCTACCACCCCGGCAAAGCAAATGTGGTCGCCGGCGCACTTAGCCGCAAATCGATCAACGCGCTCATAGTCCAACCTAACTTGGGAGAGTCGATCAAATCAGCCCAACAAAACGATCCGCAAATCCTCAAAATTCGCGACAACCTCGAATCCAATCCCAACTTTCAAATCACCAAAGATGGTCTCGTCCGATTCCAAAATCGCATTTATGTCCCCGATGATCCAAATGTTCGCCAACTCATCTTAACCGAAGCTCACCAAACCACGTACACTTGCCATCCCGGAGAAACCAAGATGTACCAAGACCTCAAAAAGCTCTACTGGTGGCCTGGAATGAAGAAAGACGTGGCCCGACTCGTGGCCGAATGCTTAGTGTGCCAACAAGTCAAAGCGGAACATCAAAGGCCCGGAGGTCTACTTCAGTCAAACCTAATTCCGGAATGGAAATGGGAAGCTATCACAATGGACTTCGTGCAAGGATTTCCGAAGACCCAAAGAGGATCCGACGCCATTTGGGTAATCGTTGACCGACTGACCAAAACAGCTCACTTTCTTCCGATCCGAACGACGTTTAGTTTAGAAAAGCTAACCGAACTATACGTCCGCGGGATAGTCCGACTCCACGGTGTCCCCGTCTCCATTATTTCCGACCGAGACCCTCGATTTACGTCAAAATTCTGGAAAAGCTTACACGAAACCCTTGGGACGCGATTAAAATTCAGCACCGCTTATCACCCCCAAACCGAGGGTCAATCCGAACGAACTATCAAAACCCTAGAAGATCTTCTCCGCGCTTGTATTCTCGACTTTGGAGGAAATTGGGAATCCCGCCTTCCACTAATCGAATTCGCGTACAACAATAGCTTTCACTCGTCAATTGGAATGGCACCCTACGAAGCCCTTTACGGCCGCAAGTGTAGGTCCCCGCTCCATTGGGACGAAATAGGCGAAAGAAAATTCCTTGGTCCCGACCTAGTCCAACAAACCGTCGATATCATCAAAAATATCCGAGAGAAAATGCGAATAGCCCAAGATCGACAACAAAGCTATGCCAACACTCGAAGGAGAGATCTCGAATTCGAAATCGGAGACTCCGTATTCTTAAAAGTGGCGCCTTTCAAAGGAATTATGCGATTTGGGAAAAAGGGAAAATTAGCACCGCGATTTATTGGCCCATTCGAAGTTCTCGACAAAGTTGGTACTCGCGCCTACCGACTCGCCTTACC
The DNA here is from genome assembly GCF_056151865.1 of Erythranthe guttata. Classification (NCBI taxonomy): domain Eukaryota; kingdom Viridiplantae; phylum Streptophyta; class Magnoliopsida; order Lamiales; family Phrymaceae; genus Erythranthe; species Erythranthe guttata. The sequence continues at coordinate 12,368,768 of NC_142533.1, forward strand.
GCCCAACTTATCCAATTTTCACAATGTCTTTCACGTTTCGATGCTTCGAAAATACATTCGCAGCCCCGACCACGTATTGAAAACCGAACCGGTCGAACTAAGTCCCAACCTATCCTACGAAGAGAAACCTTCCCAAATACTTGATTTCAAAACCAAAACCCTTCGAAACCGAGACCTTAAATTCGTTAAGATCCTTTGGCAAAACCATACACCCGAAGAAGCCACGTGGGAACGAGAAGAAGAAATGCGCGAACGTTACCCCGAGTTGTTCAGGTAACAATTTTGGGGACAAAATTTCTTTAAGGGGGGGAGATTGTAACACCCCACCTTTCCAAAACCCGAAAACCTTAAAACCCGAGACTAATATCTCTAACTCGAAAATCCTTAGGAAATATTATTACGTGATATTAATTATATGCATTACGTGAATTTAATTATGTTACTTACGTGAATAATTACGTGCGCTATTATATGTGTGATTTATATGATTTAAATTCCCATAAATTGAAATTCTAGGAATTTCGTAAATTACGTGACTTATGTGAATAATTACATGTCTTGATTATTTGGTAAATTATTTTCGAAATGTGGTGACTTATGTGAATTATAAAAAGTGTGAGTATGATTATATATATATATATATATATATATATATATATATATATATATATATATATATATATATATATATATATATATATATATATATATATATATATACATACACACGTACATACATGCATGCATACGTATACATACATATATACTAATACTTGCTTTATACATTTGAATATATATATATATATATGTCCGAAATTGTGTGTGTGTGTTCGGATGTGTGTGTGTGTGTATTAAGATGCAAGTTGTGATTTAAATTAAATAAATAAATTATGTGTAATTAGGCATGCACTTACACTTGGCAAATGCTAATCATTTTAGCTAAGCCTACACTCTACCTTCATTAGTAAGATGAAGAGACACCTTCATCTCTTTTCCTTCCAACACCTCCATACTTACTTGTCTTCCTCTCCTCCTTCCACCGAAGCCATCACCACCATCATCGGCCCTCCTCTCTCCACCTCATTTCTCATTTTCAAAGAAAACCCCAAAATAAAAATGAAGGTTCCTTATTTAACTCTTGCCATAGACTACTCCAAAAACACAATCAAAACCACTTGCCTTCTTTCGGGAGATCAAAACTCCTCACTCCTTGAAGCTCACACCATTTCCTTCACAATCAAGGTGGCTTGGTTGGACTTTGGTGCTTGAAAGCTTTCCTCCCTTTCGGCTATTTTTCTTTCTTCGATTTTAAGGTAAGAAATTTTGATTTCTTGCTGCAATTAAATGGCATCAATAGTATTGAAAGAATTTTCAAAGTTTCTAAATGATTGGGAAAGATTTCAAAAAGTTAGGGCTTTTTGAAGAAAAACGGAAAAATGAGTGTTCTTGTTAAATTCTTGTTCTTGCATGCATCATCTATGTTGATAGTGGTTAGATACAGCATTTATTGGCCAAAAGCCTTAAAAATTTTCAGATTTCAAAAAAGGGGTTTTCAAGAAAATGAGATTTTTAACTTTTTGTGGTTGCATGTGTAGATCTTCGAAAGTTTGGGCCAAATCTGTAATTTTTGTAAAGTCTGTCCGAAAAATGTTTTCAAAACTGTTTTCCAGCATTTCTTGAACTAAAATTTCGGATTTAAAGAATTTTTGTAAGAAAAAGTTGATTTTTAAATTCTAGTAGGCTTGCATGTGTAGATCTAGAAATTTTGGGGCAAATTATGTAATTTCCGAAATTTCTGCATAAAGTGACTTTTCAACTTCGATTTCTGCATCTAATAAAATATAATTTCAGATTGTTAGGGGTTTTTCATGAAAAAGTGGAATTTGAACTTTTAGTGTGGTTGCATGTATAAATTTCGAAACTTTTGGGTCAAAACTGCAATTTCCGAAAAATCTCTCATTTTTAAAGTTTGAATCTGTTTTTCAGCAAGTATTAGATAGGAAAAAGTTTTATTTAATAAGTTTTTAAATCAATTAGAGTTATATTAGAGTTTTGGATTTTTAAATTGAAAAAGGGATTTTCCTAGTTTTTAATTTCAAGAAAATTCGAAACTTTGTAAAACTTAAAAATAATTTCAGAATCTGAAATTTGAGTCAGTTAGGAGTTCTAGGATTTAATTTGAGAGTTTTTGGAATTAGTTTGCTAATATTTCGAAATTAGGACAATTTGCATACCATTTAACATGTTTTGTGCTTTATTGTTTATGTTCTTGATTGAATGGTGATGAGTGATGAATTTTGGTATTTTGGTACTTTAATTGCTGTTGGATGTGTTTAATGGCTGTGGAAAATTGATTGAAGTGGATTATTACCTAGATGTGGTAATAAGTCCATTAAATGAAGGTAAAAAGGTGTTTGTTCTTGAGCTTGCTTTGATGAGTAATTAGTGATGTTTAATGTGTTGATTGTGCATGTGTGTGTGCTGAAAATGTGTGAATGTGTGGGTGCTGATTGTGCATGGTGTGTGTGCCGTGTGTGGTTGTGTGTGTGAATTTGGGATTTTTGCCTAAATTACAAATATGTGGTCAATTGTGATAATTGTGTAAATTTGTGGTACTTGATTGATATTTGTGATGTCATGTGTGGGTTATAGCATTATTTCGAAAAGTTGCATTAAATGATTTTTTTTGAAAGATTAATGGAATATCGGGTAATAAACAACTCGGATATAGTGGGCCGGTATCCAACTAGGATGATGTGGTAGTGGTTTGATTCCACTTAGTGAAAACGGGCTCGTAACAGGTTTATTATCCGGTACAGAAATTAATCTTTCACGGATCCGATAAACCGAAAAATGTGTTTTTAAAGATTTTCACTAAAAAGGGCATTTTAGTCATTTTGCATAATTACGTGATCTTATTAAATGATGTGTTTTCGTGAGATATGTGATTTGACCGATTGCCTTGTGTTGTGTGCGGATTGTGGGTAAGAACGGGTATACGATATTATATATATTATATATAACGTATTTCCAAAGTTTGATAATACTCGGATTTCTTACTGAGCTTTATAGCTCATATAGATGCCTTTTAATTGCAGGTAGTCGTAATCCTCAACCGGGATGGGTCGAGTAGTGGATCGAGGTCTTGCCCGGAGTTTTGGAAGACGTACGAGGACCTATGAACGATGCTAGACTTTTGGTTATTTTCTTTTGGTGGTGTAAACCTAAACCGTAATATTTCCCTTTCGTACCTTTGAACTCGTTTTTTTTTATTATGAATCGTACCTATTTCCTATCTTAATATATTAAGTTTCGTAAATTGCTATTTTCATGCCTTCGTTAGGAAACTTCGAATTATTCACCAAAATAACCTTTTCGAACTCTGATTTATTCTCGAACCGAAAAGAATGTTTAGTGAGAATGTAGCACTCGAATAAGAAACCTCCTTTCGAAACTTATTTCCAAACCAAGATTTATATTCGACTAAATCAATTCAACAAAGTTTTCGAAAATGCAAAGCCTTCAATACCCAAAAAGAACAAAGTTTTGATAATTGCTTTTTCACCCCATTCCAACGTTTCAAAAATTACAAAGAGATCCTTTGCTTCCGCTAGTTAGATGAATATTCCGATAAACCGGTTCGATTTATCGCCCGTCTAGAAGGGGGGTGCTACAATAAATATATATAAATAACAAAAGAAGATGTATGCATAGACTAACCTTGCACAAAAAACAACGTACTCGATTATTCATAGAAAATTATACTTATTGCAAATAAATGTGAACATACAAAAAATGCACATGTTTAATTAACCAAAAGTTTGTAAGAATTCAATCTTGATCTCATTATCCTATCCGGTGCTTTAAAACAAAATTCATGTATCATCGGCTTCTCTGTACAGAATATTGCACGTAACATTAGTAAATATGGACATATTATAAATTGAAAAATATTTTTATACCACATCTATTCATAACTCTCGACATTGCGATGTATATTTGCCGATGTGACCTCTGATATTAACATTAATACTACACTAAAAATTAATACTAATTCTAAATCAAATATTAATACTAATAATACTAATTTTAAAACAAATACGAATACTAATACTAATATTAATTTTAATTATAATTATCTATTACTAATACTAATACTAAATTTGTATAATTGTGCATGCTAAACTCTTACTCATATTAATAATCATACTAATAATCATACTCATATTCATACTCGAACTCTTACTCATACTCGTGCTTATACTCGCGCTTATCATATACTCATACTCGTACTGATACTCATACTCATATGAATACTAATATTTAGCGGTGAAAGTCGGATGGATCGGATCGGAATAAACCTTTGCGGAAAATTTCCAAAAAAAATCGGAAGTACAAACTCAATTTCAATTCCAATTCCAATTCCAACATTTTCGGAATCTAAAAATTCATTCCAATTCCAAAAGGCTCGGAAATTTCAAAATTTCGGAAAAAAATCGGAAATCACATAAGCTTTAAAATTTCAAACTTAGCCGAAATTTTCTAAAATGTTCATAATATTTCAAAATAAGAACATCCCACATCGATAAAAGTAAAACTAATAACTACTAAATTCAGTTAAAAGAATAAATAAAAATAAACACAACATAATACCCAATAAAATTTCTAACAACAATTCATTATGTCAAAATCCTAAAACAAAACTTACATTTGTATTTTTCGGAAAAATAAGTATTATATAATATATATTTTTTATAGGTGTATTTTTCGGAAAAAAATTGGATTATTTCGGAATTAATTCCGGAATTAAATTGGATCGGAAATTGAAAATTCCAAATTTATTTTATATTTCCAATTCCAATAAAAAAAAACACGGAAATATTCGGAAATCAGAATTTCGGTAGTCAAAATGAAAAAAAGAATTCCAAAATCGGAACTTTTCGGATCGGAACCGGTGAAAATTGGAAATTCCCTTCCAACTTGAACCCCTACTAATATGTATACTAATACTCATACTCATATTGATACTGGTACTAATATGTATACTAATACTTATACTCAATCATACTAATATTGATACTCATATTTATACCCATATTGATATTCATACTTATACATACACACTATACTAATACTGATATTCGTACTCATACTAATATAGATATTGATATTAATATTGATACCCATATTGATACTTATACTGATATTGATGCTTATATTGATACTCATAGCTATATTGATACTAATATTGATATTGATATTAATAACGATACTAATACTAATATTCATACTCATACTCATGCTCATGCTTATGCTCATACTCATACTCATACTCATACTAATACTTATATCATACTCATACTCATATTCATACACATACTCATACACGTTATCATACTCATTCCCGTACTTATACCCATACTCATACATATAGTCATACTCATACTCATTACTACGTATACTAATATTGATACTAATATGGATATTTATATTGATACTAATACTTATATTCATACCGAAACTCATACAAATACTCATATTCATACCCATATTAATATTGATAATGGTAATAATACAGATAATAATACTGATACTACTATTGATAGTTGATACTCATACTAATGGCAATGCTAATAATGATGTTAATGCTACTAATAATAATCATATTAATTTTAATACTAATTTTAATACCCATATTCATACTCATACTCAAATTCGTATTATACTGTACCACCATTAATGTTATTATTCAAATTAAAAATACAATGTTTTCTTTTTTAATTTATACAATATTTAAGCAAAATAATATGTATGTACTAATTAATATGTTGGTAAAATAATTTTCTTAAATCATGAATTGATATGCAAAATAAGTTAAAAAATGAACTACTTATATATTACCTATAATAATACTGAAATAATTTACTTATATATTAGTTAGCATTAAATAATTACCGGAAATTTTTAAAAAATGAAACATGCAGATTTGGTGGAACTACATTCTGTATATTAAAAAATGTGTAATATATTACGCATTAAAATATATGGAAATGATAATTAAAAATTGGGATTTATGGATGAAATCTAGAAATTGTCAAATGCATTAACTAAAAAAAGGATTTATAGTAAGAATATAAAATAAAACAGATATTGAGGAAAATAAAATACAAAATAAAAAATAAAACCAAAATTGCGAGAAAAAGTAGAGTAGTGTTGTTATTTTTCAGTACAATTTATTTCATAAATATAAACATATTTTCCTAATATAATTCTTTGAAATGCAAAATCAAAGTAAAATAATTCCATATCATTTTTTTTTGTGAATAAATTTTTTCATATCATTCTTAGATTGCTTTTTTTAATTAGTATTCTAATTAATAAATATAGATAATACATTCTAACCAAAAAAATCATAAACTTTAGTTAACTGAAGATAATTAATAAACGATTGAACATAGACTAAAAATCCTGATACATTATATAAATATTCAAATAATTATAAAAGTAACTAAAAGAGTATGACAAAAAAAATAATGAACAGTAAATAATTATAACAGTATTTAAAAGAACACGATAAGAAAAAAATAGTGACCAATAAATTCCATTGCTCATCTTGCTCATCTTGCTTAATAAATCCTTTGTTTTGCTCCTCAAAAAGAAAAAAAAAATTGTTAAAATATTTTAAAGAATATGAATTTGAAGAATATGAACAGGTAGAATTATTAGTAATTCTAACTTAGTTAACTATTTCCCAAAACTTTTCCATCAACAAAAAGAATTTATTTTATTTTACCATTCATACAATAATAAAAATATATCAAAAAATTTCATCATACGTACAATATTATAATAAACACATTTAAATATATAAATAATTAGTACTTATATGTAAATGGTATGATATTTCAATGAGGTTATTGCAATAAAAATATTTGAATATGTGTATGCGTCGTTGTGTGGGTTATTTCTAAATTAAACAAAAAATAAAAATAATTTTCAAGTAAATCATTTCATTTGATGTAAGTCATTGTATGAATTATTTCATATAAATCATTTTTTATTTAAATAAATGGAAAATATATATATATATATATATATATATATATATATATATATATATATATATATATATATATATATATATATATATATATATATATATATATATATATATATATATATATAAATTCAAACACATTATTTAATATTTATAATAATTGAATGGATTCATTAAAAAATAAAAATGCGATCAAATAAAAAGTAATGATAAATCGAGTTTTCTTTTGAATGAATTGCAAATATATCCAAAAAAACTTAATGAATAAAACAATTGGATTGAGATGGAGTTTTTAAGGACAAATAAAAAGCATCTCTTTGTATAAAAAAATACTTAAGAATATCGTTTCAATATTGATGACGAAATGGATTTAGTATTTAAGTTAGTGTGGTGTGAACTACGAACTGAAAATTTTAAAGTAATTGTAAATAAGGACAATATATATATATATATGTGGTATTTGAATTATATAATAATATAAATATGGGATGAAATTAAATAAAGATATGTAAAAACCAACGTAAAATTTGTAGTAATCATCTATGGCATTGGTCATATTGTATATATGGAAAAAAATGAAGAAAAAAAAAGGTTTACACTCTCGTTTAAAATAATTTTTTAAATGTAAAAACTAAATATATACAAAGTGATTAAACCTCATTAAAAACTTTTATACAAAATTCAATAGGGTTATTAAAAAAAAAAATCAAATAGTAACGAATGGTGAATCGAATTCTATTTAGAAAACAATGCAGAAATGAAAGTAAAACCATAAAATAAAATCTGAAATTATTGAAATAAAATCTATATAAAAATAAATAACATAAACCTGGGAATTGTTTTAAACATGAAAGCAAAACCATAAAATAAAAGAATGAATTTACAATTCTTACATATATTGGAATTCGCAACTTGCAATTTGTACAGGGGACTTAAAGAAATATAAACAAAACCTTAAAACCCGAGACTAATATCTCTAACTCGAAAATCCTTAGGAAATATTATTACGTGATATTAATTATATGCATTACGTGAATTTAATTATGTTACTTACGTGAATAATTACGTGCGCTATTATATGTGTGATTTATATGATTTAAATTCCCATAAATTGAAATTCTAGGAATTTCGTAAATTACGTGACTTATGTGAATAATTACATGTCTTGATTATTTGGTAAATTATTTTCGAAATGTGGTGACTTATGTGAATTATAAAAAGTGTGAGTATGATTATATATATATATATATATATATATATATATATATATATATATATATATATATATATATATATATATATATATATATATATATATATATATATATATATATATATATATATATATATATATATATATATATATATATATATATATATATATATATATATATATATATATATATATATATATACATACACACGTACATACATGCATGCATACGTATACATACATATATACTAATACTTGCTTTATACATTTGAATACATATATATATATGTCCGAAATTGTGTGTGTGTGTTCGGATGTGTGTGTGTGTGTATTAAGATGCAAGTTGTGATTTAAATTAAATAAATAAATTATGTGTAATTAGGCATGCACTTACACTTGGCAAATGCTAATCATTTTAGCTAAGCCTACACTCTACCTTCATTAGTAAGATGAAGAGACACCTTCATCTCTTTTCCTTCCAACACCTCCATACTTACTTGTCTTCCTCTCCTCCTTCCACCGAAGCCATCACCACCATCATCGGCCCTCCTCTCTCCACCTCATTTCTCATTTTCAAAGAAAACCCCAAAATAAAAATGAAGGTTCCTTATTTAACTCTTGCCATAGACTACTCCAAAAACACAATCAAAACCACTTGCCTTCTTTCGGGAGATCAAAACTCCTCACTCCTTGAAGCTCACACCATTTCCTTCCACTACAAGAAAAACTAGCTTTAACGACCAAATTTTTAGCGACGATAGACAAATAGTCGCAAAATATGTATATATAGCCACCAATAACAATATGGTTGCAAAATTGAAGTTACTTCAATTTCTTTGCAACCAAACAAGATTTGGTAGCTATAAATGGTCACTATTAGTTGTCGATCCTTGAGCGACCATGAGTAGAGTCTTTAGCGACTTGTTTTAAAACGGTCGTTGTAAGTAATGTTAATAGTGACCAATTTAGTAACGAAACAAACAATGGTCGCTATAATTTTTTTAATAACTATTAACAACCAATTAATTTGGTTGCTAACGATATTTTCATAGCAAGAATGTAGCCACCAAAAATAATTTAGTTGCAAATGTTAAGTTGTTTATTTTTTTACGACCAACTGATATTTGGTAACTATCGATGGTCACTGTAATTTAACAAGACTCGGGTACTAGTATAGCATCCAAAGTTGGAGTATTTAGTGAGAATTACATTTGGTCGATATAAATAAATATTAATAGTGACCAATTTAATAACAAAAATATTGTATATATAGTTGCTACATGTCTTTTACACAAAACTAAAGTGTCTTAAAATCATTAAATTGTAAGCATATAAATTCAGCTAATTAAATTTATTTAAAAAAATGACAGAATGTAACTACATTGAACTAATGATTGGTTATGGAACTAACGTTTACACAAAATACTTGTATTATACAATAATACATCTAGATAATAAAACCTATACAATATGAATAAATTCTAACACATATGTTCGATCACGTAGTACCAATTCTAATAAAATCCATAAGTTGGTCAGATTCGCCATTGAACTTTAAAATTGTTCAAGCAGAAAACAAAATTGACTTTTCTCCAAAAGCTTGAAATAATGTTTCTTCGACTTCCTTCTGCATGAATAAAATAAATCAAATGGTAAATCCAAATTCAAATATATACTATAATATAATCGATTGAGAATTTTCTTACTGAACCTTGAACCTCAAGGACACTGTGGAAAAACATGGCTTCTGCAATACAGCAGCAATAGCAACCATTGCTATTCTATATTTTTTTTAGGCAGAAGAGTTCCACCGAGATTATGTCTCATTCTTCGTTGCCACCTACCCTGTTTTCCCTTCCCTTTTATTTCGTTTCTTCCCTCTCTTTCATAGTTCGCTCTCTCTCATAATTCTGATATATTTCCACTCATATTCTTGTGTACTCAGTGTAAAATAGGAAAAAAAATTGAAATAATACGAGAAATAAATTAATAAGCGAAACTCTTTGTTTTCTAATCTCTTTTCTCCGGCGGCATGCAAACTTCCTTCGCAAAACAAGAAGCTTTTTTCATTTTTTAAAGATAATACGACACTAAAGAAAGCAGATAACCATATCATAAAAAAAACTCATAGTGTTAAGCAAAATTACCATAATTCATATCCAAATTAAGACAAAGATCCCTATGAAACATGCCCAAAATATAAACATCAACTAAATTTAAAACCTTAAATCATAATTTGCCCATGGCCATAATACGTCTCATAAAGTAAAATCCACCTCAATCAAGTTACTTCTTCATTTCTTCTTAATTAACTATGCATGATAAAATTAAGAATAGCTTGAATAAATGCAAAAATATTTAATTATAAATAATTATGTTATTAATAAAATCATACCGGGATTTATTCTAGTTTTGAACTCACCAATTAGGTACGTTTATAATTTCAGCAAAGCTTTTGCCAGTCATCTGCTCCATGAATTTTACTACCGCTTCTACAGTAGTTTTCTGAATAGCCGTCTCAGCTTTCGTACTTGCCAACTCAGATTGTGTGTTCGCCAACTCTTCTTCTAATCGTGCTCGACTGCTAGAAGCTTCAAAAGATGAAATAGCATCAACTCCAGATACTTTTCGATTAAGACCTTTTGATTTAGCGTATGATGAATTTTCCCCTAAAACTGTTATGCAAATTTCTTCTGTGGTCATTCGATCAACGCCTTATGGCAAAGCTCTTTGTTGTTCTCTCAATTCTTTCATTCGAACCTATTTTCAAATATGAGTCAATATGTTAATCATTTTATAGATAAATTATTTACTTTTAACACACAAGTATAATTGATCAAACAAACTAAGAAATAACCTAAATACGAATTATACTTACACTATTAGCCTCAAAATCTTTGTATGCCCATCCACTTTATCAACCGTATCTATGACTGATTCTACAATTAGTTTTTTAAAATATAAGTTAGAAGTAAAAATAATTAAAAATAAAATATACAACTTAACAAAACCTGTAACAGCAACTCCAGTGTGCTCATTCGAAGCATTAGTCACATGTTGTACGTGAAGGTCTTCTGTATGCACTCTAGCTGTAAATATTGATTACATTTACATGTGTTAAGCAAATATATAAATTTATACTATTTAATAAACAAAGTTTACAAAAATAAACTCAATCATAGAAAAAAAATACCTTTATCGCTAGTTTTTGGGTTTGTTGTCGATTGTCTAGTCAAAGAGTTTGAAATACTTGATTTAGTCGGTGGTACAAACACTCTCTTATTTCTACTTGAAACTACAATGTTCAAAGTACAAAATATTAACTTAAATTAACTTTTTATATATAACTGCAAATAAATTAAAATAACATGTTAATATCATTACCATTTAAATTTCGAAGAGACGAATTCTCAGTTGGCTCATTAGCTATACCATTTGCAGTTAAAGCATTTGCTAACTCCTTCTTAAGCTTCAAATTTCCGGTATTGTTAGTTGATGCCATTGCTGTTAATAACTCCATTCTACGTTTATGATCTGTACTCATTATTAGACTTGAGATCTGAAAAGAATTAAGATATTGATATCAATAAAAGAGAAACATAAAAAATATTTCATAAAATTCAATACTAATTAAATATATACTAATATAGCTATAAGGCTTAATTTGTACATATATTGATCTCTGTTAATTTTGATTGTATGAATAAGTGCAACATAATTTATTTATTTTTTTTTTTTTATTTTTTTTGCATAACACTCCATCTCCATCACAGATAATAGAAAAAAAAATCAAGAGTCATTTTACCAATATAACATGCAAATGCAAACCAATTCAAATCCAATTATCCGGTAAAATGAAAACCACAATAACATAATACGGATTTGAAAGAACAGGACATATTAAAGACAATTTCAAAAAAACTTGCAACTATTATAATCCAACAAGATTTTGTATGTTATGGGTTATTCCAATAGTTTAGAATACTCTAATGATTCTCCTTGTTGTCGGCTCCTTAGACAATTCAAGACAGATAATGAAATATGAAAGGTCAAGGGAATGAAAGGGAGATATATATTTTGGGAGTAGATCACGATGGATTCTATCGTGGGAAACTTGGAGAGGTGGATTTACCTTATCAACTATTATATTACCGCCAAATCTCTTCTTAGGCGCCAAAAAAAAATATTTTTTTTACTAATTTGTCTTTAGGTTGTATAAACCAAAAAAATCAAAAATCGGGGTCAATGAGCAAAAAATCCGGTTCAACCGGAAAAACCGGTAGACCCGGAAACCGGTTAATGAACCGGGTTTTAGCCTAAAATGGCGGTAGGTTGCCGGATTTGGGTGGGGGATCGCCGCGGTGGTCGAATCTGGGCTGGGGATTTTTGTGGGTGGTCGGATATGTGTGTTATGTGACCAAATCGGAGTTGTGGATGGCTAGATCAATGGACTGAAAGGGGGAAAAAGAAAACTGAGAAAGTAAATAGAAGAAGTACTGTTACGTGAAGACGGATGAAAAATGAAAAGAAATATGTGGAAGATGATGTTCTCTGAATATGGAGAGAAATGATGTGAAAAAAAGAAACAGTGGAAAAAGTAAAAAAGAACAAAGAAGAAGAAACGAAGGGGTGGGGTGGGGTGGAGCCAGTGAAGATAGTAATGGTGAAAGGAAAACAAAAAAATAGTGCATATTAAAATTAAATCAGACATATTAGTTAAAAAAAATTATATTATAAATGTTGGGTCAGATTTTAAGGTGAATAAATGATATAAAGTACAAAGAATTATATTTTATATTTTTTAAAAAAATAAATAATTAACTATTAAAAAAAATGAAAAAAACCCGGGTCGAACCCGATTGAACCGGTCCAACCGTGACCCGAATACCTATCCGGTTTTATGTCCGGTCCGGTTCTGAAAACATTGATTTTTAGAATAAAAACATATACATATCAATTAATTTAAAAGAAAAACATATTTTGCGCCAATTGTTTTGCAGGTAAAAAAACAAGAATTTTTAGGATTGAGAAATTGATGAAATTTTTTAGATGACCGCCAATTGTTAACTTTTCGATTTCTCTCATTTTTCTTCTTTAACTACATATACATGAGAAAATTGTTGAATTCCTGGACATAATAAATAATTTAATTATTTTGTGTAAAAAAATAGTTGATTATGATTAACCAGCGGAGCTCGAGTCCAACTTTTCAAGCTCGAGCTCGAGCCGAAGCTCATTTTGTTTTTTTTTTCATTATTATTTTTTTATTATTAAAAATTATTTATATTATAATAAAAAAATTACAATGCTAATAATGAATCGTAATTATATTTTCTTAATTTTTATATGTTCTTTTTATATTATATTTATAATATAATATATTATAAAATAAAAAATAATATATAAAAAATACAAAAAAAGGGTCGCGAGTCGGCTCGTGAGTTCATGAACAACTAAGAAAAGGCTCGAGTTCGAGTTCGAGCCTTTTTTCGAGCTGGCTCATCGAGTTCACGAGTCGGCTCAACTCGTTTACCACCCCCTATACTTCATATTACTATATATTATTTATATTTATAATAAAAAAAAATAATATTGAAATTAAAAAAAGCTCGGAAGTCTGCTTGTGAGCTCACGAAGAACTAGAAAATCTGGAGCTTGAAGAACTAGTGCTCGAGTTTAAGCTAACCTCGAGCCGACTCATCATGTCACGTGCCGGCTCAACTCATTTGTACTTCGATCTAATAACCAATAAAAAATATAAAGCTAATACATTAAAATGGTGTATGACTATAACCATATTTTAATCCTATTACTAATCGAGCCAACTAATTCATGTCACGTGCCGACTCTAGACCTGGCCACGGTTTGGTTCGGTTCCGGTTCTGGTTCCGATTTTGGAGGAACCGGAACCGAACTGAAAAAATCCGGTTCCTTGCGGTTCGGTTCCCGGTTAGAACTGTAGAACAGTTCGGTTCTTAATAATTTTTTTTATTATATATATATATAACTTAAAAAATACTTTTAAAAACTTAAAAAACTTTTAAAAATAGTTCTTCTTTTTTAAAGTGGAAAGTATATTTAAAAAACTTAATTGTGTTTTAAATACGTAAAATATTTTTTGTTTATATATATATATATATATATATATATATATATATATATATATATATATATATATATATATATATATATATATATATATATATATATATATATATATATATATATATATATATATATATATACACACGCACCGAATCGGAACCGGTTTGACCGGAACTGAAAAAACCGGTTCGGTTCCGATTCCTCATTTTCTGAACCGAGAACCGACGGTTAGGAACCGAGCACCAATAAAAATTGCGATACTAATTTTTAGTTGACATAATAAAAAGTTTGATAATAAATTAAAATGTATTATAATTTTGTGTTTTTTTTTTAAATATTAATAATACTAATTTATTGATATTTTTTTATTGATATAGGTAACATTATTTAAGTTAATTAATATACTTTTGTTCTGGAGATATTTTGAGTGCCTAATAAAAATTACTTTAATAAAACTTTCTTTTTTGTTTTATAGAAAAAAGAATGAAAAATCGTGTTAATAACCTAGCCAACAAAAGGCCGCATTGAAGATTGCACCAGACTTTGCTTCTTTAAGAAAAAAAGAGACTTGGCTTCTTCACCACAACAGCACATCACCGTACACGGCCAATACCCCCAATTTTCTGAAAATCAAATTTCGCATCCAATTCCAGGATACAACAGCGCCCATCATCGTTTAACATCCCAACACGGACACAAGTAATTTACACGATCTGGAGACACAGGCATCAGCGGTTGGTCGACATTGGCAGAGGTCGTTCGGTGAAAATAGCGACATTAACTTTGGAGTCGCACACTATTTCGGCATACGGGTACGAATAATTAATTTGCGAGGATTCGTTTGGTTAAAAGTTGGATTAAGAATTTGTTTATTTTTTGTCTTTAGTTGTTATCAGATTTCGATAGATGGAAATTGGGGCTTTAATTTTCTTCTGCCAAAAATCAGAACACGAAATCATTACTTCGGTTTCTAATAATCCAGAAACCAAAATACAAATCTCAATATGCTATGTTAACTCAATTAGTAATCTCAATGTTTTATATTACTTTTTTCTTTATAACAAGAGTCGTGATGTGCCTCTAGAGATTGAAATTGCTGAAAAGATAATTATTCCACACACACAAAATGATAAAAACGAAGAAGAAGATGAAGAAGAAGAAGACGACACCTTAGGTGAATATTGGACCAGTGATGATGAAGTTGCGTCTCACGCTAATGTGGATAGCGACTTGGAGTAGTGAATAAATACAGGTATAAATAGTTCAATTTTTTCGTTCATAATAAATATAGTTGGATTTTTTAATTTTGTAATATCCTCTAATTTTAGTTCACCAATCTTAGATTGTAGTGATCAACAAAATAAAAAGTATTTGTCTACAATCATTCATGTCTGTCTCTATAGATCTATTTTCCTTCCCTCGTAGTACCAATTTTGTCAACTTTGCAGTTTCAGGGTTAGACTTTAATGGTGGAGTCCTCATCTGTGGATCATATTTTTTCTAAATCTGTGAGTTGCTTAAAGTTTTATTTATTTAAGTTTCATTGGGAATAAGAAGTATATATTTGTTTAAGTTTCATGTGAAGAAATAAGGGGGGTTATTTCTTTGTATTGAATCAGAATATGCAGAACATAAATTATATGTTTGTCATGTTGAATAGTAAAAAAAATTGTATGGTTTGTGTAGATAGTAAATGATTCTTTTGTTTTGTTGTTCAATGGCTATGAATTAATTTCAGTATGTTTTTAGTGTATTTGGAAAACTACTAGCATGTGATTTGATAGTTAATTGATGTGATATTAGAGGTAATGGATCATTATGAAGATGAGTGAAGAATTAGTGTGAGTTAAACTTGAGAGATGACAAGGTTTTTTGTTTGTATGCAACACATAATTGATGCAGTTTCTGGCTTTCTGCATAATACTTTGTGATTAAAATGTAAGTGATAATTCAAATTTAAGATTAACTGATAGTGTGTTTACATATAATGAATTACAAAAAGTGTATTTAATTTTTCACTAATAACTGTGTTGTTTCAATGTTTCCAGGGCGGAGAAACACATCTTAAGGACATTCCTAATGGCATGCTTTCTTTTTATTTTTTTAACCCACACTTGACTATGTCTTTGGTTTTGGAAAAATAAATGGAAAGCCTTCAATCAATTATTGTTTCTATTAAGATGGTTGTTCTGAAACTTACGTGCACTTGTGCTATAGTCATGGTACTTTGAATAGTAATTATATGAGAATTGAGATTATTGGTTATATCTACCAAAAGGAGGATTGATAAGGTTCTATCAATTACTGTGAGTTTACTCACGTATTTTAATTGTTATAGGACAAAGAAACATATTGTTCTTTAATATGAAATTCTATAGATATTTAGTAGCATTAAATTGGAAACATTTTCATTTTATTTTGATAGAAAGTGTTGTCTTACAAATCTCTACTCTTAGACTTTTGTCAGTTGTACCTGACTCTAATTTAATTAGTTGTATTTCCTATGCTTCAAGTTTTTCCGATATGGTCGGTTAGCATGTATATTTGATGAGGTTGATCTATTAATTTCTACCATGATTTATAAATTGCATGTGAAAACTTAAAACTGCATCATATATGATTTCGTGTAGCTTCTTTGTCGGAATTGGTATAGGCTCTGTGATATTACATGATGTAATAAGATTTAGCACACACCCTCTTTTTGATAAAATGAGTTGTTTTAATCTGATTTTTTGCAGTGGCTTTTAAGTTGTCGAAGAGAAAAGTTGATGAGAATCTGGAGCTTTTTCATACAGTTCTTTTTGGCAAGAAAGCAAAGGTTTATTATTTACCTTTATATATTTAAAAATTGTGCTGCTTATCAAGCTTATAATGGCTTCACGAAAATTTGATATAGGTGGGAGAAACTCTTTTAAAGTAGCACAAGAAGAATTTACTAAAGCTGGACTTCTCTTTAAAACTCCTTCAGCATAATAAGTACTGGTGACATCATCTTTTATACTTTTCCCTCTTTCTGGGTCCCACGAACTTCTTCGATATTTACACTTAATTTTTTCGCAAAATTACGACCAACGGGAGTGGATAGAACCGATCCATCAATCTTTGTTTTCGAATCGACAATGTCTATTTTTTTTATATTTAAATCATGTGCCTTAGTAATTTTTGGAGCTTCGATCATTTTAGTTCTTTGTGTTTATCAAACTCCATGAAGATAAAGATGTGGATGTTGACAATTAGTGTTCGTTTTTTATTGTATATTTATTATCAACCAGTTCAAATTATTTTGCAACCATATTTTGGTGTTTGATATATATAGATTAGCAACCATGTCTACATTATTGCAACTAATTACATGGTTCTTAAATAAATATTATGTAGTAACCAAAAGGATGTGGCCACTAAATTATAATTATAGCAACCGTGTTAGTAGTATACTGCTACCAACTTATGGATTGCTAAATAAATGTTATATACCTACCAAAAGAATAGGTCACTAAACGTAAAATTATTGAGACCATACTAAAAATATACTGCCACCAATTTCGTGGTAGATAAATAAATACTATTTATCCACCAATTATATTGGTCACTAAATGTAAAATTACAGCGACCATGCTAATATTATATTGGCACCAAGTTCTTGGTTGCTAAATAAATATCATTTATCCACCAAATAGATTGGCCACTAAATATAAAATTACAGCGACCATGCTAATATTATACTGCCACCAAATTCGTGGTTACTAATTAATTATTATATACCAACCAAATTGATTGGTCACTAAATGTACAATTACAGCGATCATGCTAATATTATATTGGCACCAATTTCTTGGTTACTAAATAAATATTATTTATCCACCAAATAGACTGGTCACTAAATATATCATTATAGCAACCATGTTAGGATTATGTTGCCATCAATGTTTTGGTCGCTACAGAAATATTATATTGCAACCAAGACGATTGGTGACTAAATGCATATGTATAGCAACCATATCAATATTATAGAGACCATATTTTTTTAGATTAGCGATTAATTAAGTGGTCGCAAATAAATTCATCTTTAATGACCATGATTGTATGGTCGCAAAATAAGTCACTTTTGCGTCCAACCGATTAACTGGTCGCTAATACTTTTAGTAGCCACCCTGTTGTGACCACGAGTGACCAAGCTTAATTTGCTCGCTATACGTTTTAGCGACCATTTTTTTGCTTTTAGCGACCATAAAAAGTCGTCCCTAAAGGCATTATTTCTTGTAGTGTTCACAATCAAGGTGGCTTGGTTGGACTTTGGTGCTTGAAAGCTTTCCTCCCTTTCGGCTATTTTTCTTTCTTCGATTTTAAGGTAAGAAATTTCGATTTCTTGCTGCAATTAAATGGCATCAATAGTATTGAAAGAATTTTCAAAGTTTCTAAAAGATTGGGAAAGATTTCGAAAAGTTAGGGCTTTTTGAAGAAAAACGGAAAAATGAGTGTTCTTGTTAAATTCTTGTTCTTGCATGCATCATCTATGTTGATCGTGGTTAGATACAGCATTTATTGGCCAAAAGCCTTAAAAATTTTCAGATTTCAAAAAAGGGGTTTTCAAGAAAATGAGATTTTTAACTTTTTGTGGTTGCATGTGTAGATCTTCGAAAGTTTGGGCCAAATCTGTAATTTTTGTAAAGTCTGTCCGAAAAATGTTTTCAAAACTGTTTTCCAGCATTTCTTGAACTAAAATTTCGGATTTAAAGAATTTTTGTAAGAAAAAGTTGATTTTTAAATTCTAGTAGGCTTGCATGTGTAGATCTAGAAATTTTGGGGCAAATTATGTAATTTCCGAAATTTCTGCATAAAGTGACTTTTCAACTTCGATTTCTGCATCTAATAAAATATAATTTCAGATTGTTAGGGGTTTTTCATGAAAAAGTGGAATTTGAACTTTTAGTGTGGTTGCATGTATAAATTTCGAAACTTTTGGGTCAAAACTGCAATTTCCGAAAAATCTCTCATTTTTAAAGTTTGAATCTGTTTTTCAGCAAGTATTAGATAGGAAAAAGTTTTATTTAATAAGTTTTTAAATCAATTAGAGTTATATTAGAGTTTTGGATTTTTAAATTGAAAAAGGGATTTTCCTAGTTTTTAATTTCAAGAAAATTCGAAACTTTGTAAAACTTAAAAATAATTTCAGAATCTGAAATTTGAGTCAGTTAGGAGTTCTAGGATTTAATTTGAGAGTTTTTGGAATTAGTTTGCTAATATTTCGAAATTAGGACAATTTGCATACCATTTAACATGTTTTGTGCTTTATTGTTTATGTTCTTGATTGAATGGTGATGAGTGATGAATTTTGGTATTTTGGTACTTTAATTGCTGTTGGATGTGTTTAATGGCTGTGGAAAATTGATTGAAGTGGATTATTACCTAGATGTGGTAATAAGTCCATTAAATGAAGGTAAAAAGGTGTTTGTTCTTGAGCTTGCTTTGATGAGTAATTAGTGATGTTTAATGTGTTGATTGTGCATGTGTGTGTGCTGAAAATGTGTGAATGTGTGGGTGCTGATTGTGCATGGTGTGTGTGCCGTGTGTGGTTGTGTGTGTGAATTTGGGATTTTTGCCTAAATTACAAATATGTGGTCAATTGTGATAATTGTGTAAATTTGTGGTACTTGATTGATATTTGTGATGTCATGTGTGGGTTATAGCATTATTTCGAAAAGTTGCATTAAATGATTTTTTTTGAAAGATTAATGGAATATCGGGTAATAAACAACTCGGATATAGTGGGCCGGTATCCAACTAGGATGATGTGGTAGTGGTTTGATTCCACTTAGTGAAAACGGGCTCGTAACAGGTTTATTATCCGGTACATAAATTAATCTTTCACGGATCCGATAAACCGAAAAATGTGTTTTTAAAAATTTTCACTAGAAAGGGCATTTTAGTCATTTTGCATAATTACGTGATCTTATTAAATGATGTGTTTTCGTGAGATATGTGATTTGACCGATTGCCTTGTGTTGTGTGCGGATTGTGGGTAAGAACGGGTATACGATATTATATATATTATATATAACGTATTTCCAAAGTTTGATAATACTCGGATTTCTTACTGAGCTTTATAGCTCATATAGATGCCTTTTAATTGCAGGTAGTAGTAATCCTCAACCGGGATGGGTCGAGTAGTGGATCGAGGTCTTGCCCGGAGTTTTGGAAGACGTACGAGGACCTATGAACGATGCTAGACTTTTGGTTATTTTCTTTTGGTGGTGTAAACCTAAACCGTAATATTTCCCTTTCGTACCTTTGAACTCGTTTTTTTTTATTATGAATCGTACCTATTTCCTATCTTAATATATTAAGTTTCGTAAATTGCTATTTTCATGCCTTCGTTAGGAAACTTCGAATTATTCACCAAAATAACCTTTTCGAACTCTGATTTATTCTCGAACCGAAAAGAATGTTTAGTGAGAATGTAGCACTCGAATAAGAAACCTCCTTTCGAAACTTATTTCCAAACCAAGATTTATATTCGACTAAATCAATTCAACAAAGTTTTCGAAAATGCAAAGCCTTCAATACCCAAAAAGAACAAAGTTTTGATAATTGCATTTTCACCCCATTCCAACGTTTCAAAAATTACAAAGAGATCCTTTGCTTCCGCTAGTTAGATGAATATTCCGATAAACCGGTTCGATTTATCGTCCGTCTAGAAGGGGGGTGCTACAACAAGTGGTATCAGAGCATTGTTCATAGATACTCGTACGAACTTCACGGGTTTAGAGACTACTCGAGACGCGAAGCTCGGACCATCCGGTAACGTATGTGTATTATTTTCTTTATGTGTTTTATTTGCTTTACTTATTAATGATAATTAATATAGAAATAATGGCGAGACGTATAACCCGAGCAAACCCGAGCAATCCCGCCGATGAACCACAAGACCCCAATCAAACCATTAATAATCTCTCCAACTTAATACGTGAACAAGCCCAAAACCACCAACGTCAAATCGAACAACTTCTCCAACGTAACCAAAACCCGCCTCAAAATAATGCGCCTCAAGCCATATACGAACGATTTCTCCGAATGAACCCATCCGAATTTCACGGTGGAACCGACCCCACTATAGCCGAAGAGTGGATCAAATCGCTCGAAGTCATCTACGACTACATGCAAATGACCGACCGCGACCGCGTGCACTGTGCCATATTCCTACTCCGAAACGAAGCTCGTCACTGGTGGGAAGGAACCAAGGAAGGAACAAATCTCGAGACTCTGCCATGGACCGATTTCAAAGTCCAATTTTTCGAAAAATATTTCTCGAAAGACGTGCGAGCCCACAAACTCAAAGAATTTCTCGAACTCCGACAAGGTGACTTACCGATGATCGAGTACATCCGCCGTTTCGAACGTGGCTGCCTCTACGCCCCATTCATCGCTCGAGACGCGGAAGAAAAGAAGAACCATTTCATTCGTGGCCTCCAACCCGAAATCCGTAGAGACATTCGTATGTCCGACGCCTCAACTTTCCGCCAACTCGTAGACAAAGCACTCATGGCTGCCCAAGACGAACGCGACATTCAAAACAGCCGCCGACCACAAGGAATTACTCAACGACCGTGGAAAAAGAACAACTTTGGCAACCGTCCATTCCGAGGGAAGGGAACGCAGCCCATTCGCCAATCAACTGGACCACCGCCACCGCCGCCAAGGCCAACCTGCCCAAAGTGTGGAAAGAGTCACTCCGGAGGATGCGTACACGGAACAAGGAGTTGTTTTCGATGCCATCAGCCCGGACACATGGTGAAAGATTGCCCGAAACCTCCACCGAACATCCCCGGTCGAGTGTTCGCCATGACTCAAGAACAGATCGAGCAAGACCCGTCTATGATAGCAGGTACTATATTTATCCTCGAAGAACCCATTTATGCTCTCATCGATTCCGGCTCTACTCATTCCTTTATATCGAAAGACATAATTGCGCGTTTAAATCTCGAACCGAACCGATTAAATTACGAATACCGAATCCTCATTCCCTCTGGCGAAGAAATGTGCTCTAACCTAGTCATTATCAATTGCCCAATCCGAGTTCATACTCAAACCATGAATTTCGACCTAATCCTCCTACCGATCCAAAACTTCAAAGTTATATTGGGCATGGATTGGCTAACCAAATTCAAAGCCCAAATCGACTGTGCCTCGAAAACGGTCATTTTTCCACTTCCGAACGGCGAAACCCTAAAATTTCGAAGTCAACCCAAACCCTCGATTCCAATCATATCCGCGATCAAAGCAGTTAAACTCATTCACAAGGGTCATTCCGGCTACCTAGTGGATATTCTGAAATCCGAGTCCGATTCCAAAGCCCAAATTTCCGACATTCGAGCTGTCCAAGAATTTCCCGACGTATTTCCCGATGACATTCCCGGACTTCCGCCCGATCGAGAAATCGAGTTCGAAATCAATCTGATCCCCGGAGCTACGCCAATTTCCAAAGCCCCGTATCGTATGGCCCCGATGGAATTGAAAGAACTGAAAGATCAAGTCCAAGAATTGCTCGACAAAGGCTATGTTCGACCCAGCCATTCCCCGTGGGGTGCACCGGTTCTCTTTGTCAAAAAGAAAGACGGATCCCTCCGCCTTTGCATCGATTACCGTGAACTCAACAAAGTCACAATCAAGAATAAATACCCTCTTCCTCGAATCGATGATCTCTTCGACCAACTTCAAGGCTCATCGGCCTTCTCGAAAATCGATCTCCGATCCGGCTATCACCAACTCAAAATCAAAGAAGCCGATATCCCCAAAACGGCTTTCAGAACCCGATACGGTCACTATGAATTCGTTGTCATGCCCTTCGGTTTAACTAACGCCCCCGCCGCTTTCATGGACCTTATGAACCGAGTCTTTCATCAATACTTGGACCAGTTCGTGATTGTTTTTATCGACGACATTCTCATCTATTCCAAAACCCAAGAAGATCATATGTCTCACCTTCGTACCGTACTCCAAACCCTCCGATCACATCAACTATACGCCAAGTTCAGCAAATGCGAGTTCTGGCTTTCGAGTGTGGCTTTCCTTGGTCACATTGTTTCAGAACAAGGAATCTCCGTCGACCCCAACAAGATAGAAGCCGTATCAAATTGGTCGATTCCGAAGAACGCAAAGGAAATCCGAAGCTTCCTTGGACTAGCCGGCTACTACCGCAAATTCGTAAAGGATTTCTCGAAGCTTGCCTCTCCACTCACCCGATTGACTCGGAAAAACGTCAAGTATCAGTGGACTCCCGAATGCGACGCCAGTTTCAACGAATTGAAGGCTCGACTCACATCGGCACCAATTCTCGCACTACCAGAGAAAGTCGGAGAATTCATAGTCTACAGCGATGCCTCGAAATTAGGTCTAGGCTCCGTACTTATGCAAAATGGAAAAGTCATTGCCTACGCCTCACGACAACTCAAAGAGTACGAACGCAATTATCCAACGCACGATCTCGAATTAGCCGCCGTCGTTTTCGCACTCAAAATCTGGCGACACTACATCTATGGTGAAAAGTGTACCATCTACACCGATCACAAGAGTCTGAAATATTTCTTCACTCAAAAAGACTTGAACATGAGACAACGAAGATGGCTCGAACTAGTCAAAGATTACGACTGCGAGATACTCTACCACCCCGGCAAAGCAAATGTGGTCGCCGACGCACTTAGCCGCAAATCGATCAACGCGCTCATAGTCCAACCTAACTTGGGAGAGTCGATCAAATCAGCCCAACAAAACGATCCGCAAATCCTCAAAATTCGCGACAACCTCGAATCCAATCCCAACTTTCAAATCACCAAAGATGGTCTCGTCCGATTCCAAAATCGCATTTATGTCCCCGATGATCCAAATGTTCGCCAACTCATCTTAACCGAAGCTCACCAAACCACGTACACTTGCCATCCCGGAGAAACCAAGATGTACCAAGACCTCAAAAAGCTCTACTGGTGGCCTGGAATGAAGAAAGACGTGGCCCGACTCGTGGCCGAATGCTTAGTGTGCCAACAAGTCAAAGCGGAACATCAAAGGCCCGGAGGTCTACTTCAGTCAAACCTAATTCCGGAATGGAAATGGGAAGCTATCACAATGGACTTCGTGCAAGGATTTCCGAAGACCCAAAGAGGATCCGACGCCATTTGGGTGATCGTTGACCGACTGACCAAAACAGCTCACTTTCTTCCGATCCGAACGACGTTTAGTTTAGAAAAGCTAACCGAACTATACGTCCGCGGGATAGTCCGACTCCACGGTGTCCCCGTCTCCATTATTTCCGACCGAGACCCTCGATTTACGTCAAAATTCTGGAAAAGCTTACACGAAACCCTTGGGACGCGATTAAAATTCAGCACCGCTTATCACCCCCAAACCGACGGTCAATCCGAACGAACTATCAAAACCCTAGAAGATCTTCTCCGCGCTTGTATTCTCGACTTTGGAGGAAATTGGGAATCCCGCCTTCCACTAATCGAATTCGCGTACAACAATAGCTTTCACTCGTCAATTGGAATGGCACCCTACGAAGCCCTTTACGGCCGCAAGTGTAGGTCCCCGCTCCATTGGGACGAAATAGGCGAAAGAAAATTCCTTGGTCCCGACCTAGTCCAACAAACCGTCGATATCATCAAAAATATCCGAGAGAAAATGCGAATAGCCCAAGATCGACAACAAAGCTATGCCAACACTCGAAGGAGAGATCTCGAATTCGAAATCGGAGACTCCGTATTCTTAAAAGTGGCGCCTTTCAAAGGAATTATGCGATTTGGGAAAAAGGGAAAATTAGCACCGCGATTTATTGGCCCATTCGAAGTTCTCGACAAAGTTGGTACTCGCGCCTACCGACTCGCCTTACCGCCCAACTTATCCAATTTTCACAATGTCTTTCACGTTTCGATGCTTCGAAAATACATTCGCAGCCCCGACCACGTATTGAAAACCGAACCGGTCGAACTAAGTCCCAACCTATCCTACGAAGAGAAACCTTCCCAAATACTTGATTTCAAAACCAAAACCCTTCGAAACCGAGACCTTAAATTCGTTAAGATCCTTTGGCAAAACCATACACCCGAAGAAGCCACGTGGGAACGAGAAGAAGAAATGCGCGAACGTTACCCCGAGTTGTTCAGGTAACAATTTTGGGGACAAAATTTCTTTAAGGGGGGGGAGATTGTAACACCCCACCTTTCCAAAACCCGAAAACCTAAAAACCCGAGACTAATATCTCTAACTCGAAAATCCTTAGGAAATATTATTACGTGATATTAATTATATGCATTACGTGAATTTAATTATGTTACTTACGTGAATAATTACGTGCGCTATTATATGTGTGATTTATATGATTTAAATTCCCATAAATTGAAATTCTAGGAATTTCGTAAATTACGTGACTTATGTGAATAATTACATGTCTTAATTATTTGGTAAATTATTTTCGAAATGTGGTGACTTATGTGAATTATAAAAAGTGTGAGTATGATTATATATATATATATATATATATATATATATATATATATACATACACACGTACATACATGCATGCATACGTATACATACATATATACTAATACTTGCTTTATACATTTGCATATATATATATATATGTCCGAAATTGTGTGTGTGTGTTCGGATGTGTGTGTGTGTGTGTGTGTGTATTAAGATGCAAGTTGTGATTTAAATTAAATAAATAAATTATGTGTAATTAGGCATGCACTTACACTTGGCAAATGCTAATCATTTTAGCTAAGCCTACACTCTACCTTCATTAGTAAGATGAAGAGACACCTTCATCTCTTTTCCTTCCAACACCTCCATACTTACTTGTCTTCCTCTCATCCTTCCACCGAAGCCATCACCACCATCATCGGCCCTCCTCTCTCCACCTCATTTCTCATTTTCAAAGAAAACCCCAAAATAAAAATGAAGGTTCCTTATTTAACTCTTGCCATAGACTACTCCAAAAACACAATCAAAACCACTTGCCTTCTTTCGGGAGATCAAAACTCCTCACTCCTTGAAGCTCACACCATTTCCTTCACAATCAAGGTGGCTTGGTTGGACTTTGGTGCTTGAAAGCTTTCCTCCCTTTCGGCTATTTTTCTTTCTTCGATTTTAAGGTAAGAAATTTCGATTTTTTGCTGCAATTAAATGGCATCAATAGTATTGAAAGAATTTTCAAAGTTTCTAAAAGATTGGGAAAGATTTCGAAAAGTTAGGGCTTTTTGAAGAAAAACGGAAAAATGAGTGTTCTTGTTAAATTCTTGTTCTTGCATGCATCATCTATGTTGATAGTGGTTAGATACAGCATTTATTGGCCAAAAGCCTTAAAAATTTTCAGATTTCAAAAAAGGGGTTTTCAAGAAAATGAGATTTTTAACTTTTTGTGGTTGCATGTGTAGATCTTCGAAAGTTTGGGCCAAATCTGTAATTTTTGTAAAGTCTGTCCGAAAAATGTTTTCAAAACTGTTTTCCAGCATTTCTTGAACTAAAATTTCGGATTTAAAGAATTTTTGTAAGAAAAAGTTGATTTTTAAATTCTAGTAGGCTTGCATGTGTAGATCTAGAAATTTTGGGGCAAATTATGTAATTTCCGAAATTTCTGCATAAAGTGACTTTTCAACTTCGATTTCTGCATCTAATAAAATATAATTTCAGATTGTTAGGGGTTTTTCATGAAAAAGTGGAATTTGAACTTTTAGTGTGGTTGCATGTATAAATTTCGAAACTTTTGGGTCAAAACTGCAATTTCCGAAAAATCTCTCATTTTTAAAGTTTGAATCTGTTTTTCAGCAAGTATTAGATAGGAAAAAGTTTTATTTAATAAGTTTTTAAATCAATTAGAGTTATATTAGAGTTTTGGATTTTTAAATTGAAAAAGGGATTTTCCTAGTTTTTAATTTCAAGAAAATTCGAAACTTTGTAAAACTTAAAAATAATTTCAGAATCTGAAATTTGAGTCAGTTAGGAGTTCTAGGATTTAATTTGAGAGTTTTTGGAATTAGTTTGCTAATATTTCGAAATTAGGACAATTTGCATACCATTTAACATGTTTTGTGCTTTATTGTTTATGTTCTTGATTGAATGGTGATGAGTGATGAATTTTGGTATTTTGGTACTTTAATTGCTGTTGGATGTGTTTAATGGCTGTGGAAAATTGATTGAAGTGGATTATTACCTAGATGTGGTAATAAGTCCATTAAATGAAGGTAAAAAGGTGTTTGTTCTTGAGCTTGCTTTGATGAGTAATTAGTGATGTTTAATGTGTTGATTGTGCATGTGTGTGTGCTGAAAATGTGTGAATGTGTGGGTGCTGATTGTGCATGGTGTGTGTGCCGTGTGTGGTTGTGTGTGTGAATTTGGGATTTTTGCCTAAATTACAAATATGTGGTCAATTGTGATAATTGTGTAAATTTGTGGTACTTGATTGATATTTGTGATGTCATGTGTGGGTTATAGCATTATTTCGAAAAGTTGCATTAAATGATTTTTTTTGAAAGATTAATGGAATATCGGGTAATAAACAACTCGGATATAGTGGGCCGGTATCCAACTAGGATGATGTGGTAGTGGTTTGATTCCACTTAGTGAAAACGGGCTCGTAACAGGTTTATTATCCGGTACATAAATTAATCTTTCACGGATCCGATAAACCGAAAAATGTGTTTTTAAAGATTTTCACTAAAAAGGGCATTTTAGTCATTTTGCATAATTACGTGATCTTATTAAATGATGTGTTTTCGTGAGATATGTGATTTGACCGATTGCCTTGTGTTGTGTGCGGATTGTGGGTAAGAACGGGTATACGATATTATATATATTATATATAACGTATTTCCAAAGTTTGATAATACTCGGATTTCTTACTGAGCTTTATAGCTCATATAGATGCCTTTTAATTGCAGGTAGTAGTAATCCTCAACCGGGATGGGTCGAGTAGTGGATCGAGGTCTTGCCCGGAGTTTTGGAAGACGTACGAGGACCTATGAACGATGCTAGACTTTTGGTTATTTTCTTTTGGTGGTGTAAACCTAAACCGTAATATTTCCCTTTCGTACCTTTGAACTCGTTTTTTTTTATTATGAATCGTACCTATTTCCTATCTTAATATATTAAGTTTCGTAAATTGCTATTTTCATGCCTTCGTTAGGAAACTTCGAATTATTCACCAAAATAACCTTTTCGAACTCTGATTTATTCTCGAACCGAAAAGAATGTTTAGTGAGAATGTAGCACTCGAATAAGAAACCTCCTTTCGAAACTTATTTCCAAACCAAGATTTATATTCGACTAAATCAATTCAACAAAGTTTTCGAAAATGCAAAGCCTTCAATACCCAAAAAGAACAAAGTTTTGATAATTGCATTTTCACCCCATTCCAACGTTTCAAAAATTACAAAGAGATCCTTTGCTTCCGCTAGTTAGATGAATATTCCGATAAACCGGTTCGATTTATCGCCCGTCTAGAAGGGGGGTGCTACAATAAATATATATAAATAACAAAAGAAGATGTATGCTGTGACGCCCACTATCGAAATACACTGTACTTTTTTTTTTCTTTACAATAAATAAATACCATGACTTTCGATAAATACAATGTCTCTCACTTAATTTCTCAACAATAAAATCAAATACACGTGACAACCAAAGCTCACAACTAATCTCGTATACATAGTTCTTGAATTACAATCATTCTTAACTACTCAACATTAAAATCTCTAAAATCACTGAATAACTTCTACTCCTAAGAGCCATCAACATTATCGTCCACTTATACACCTGTTACTGAGAATAAGAAGGAAAATAAAGGAGGAGTAAGTCCAAGTGGACTTAGTGAGGAATACAAGGGAAAAATAGTCGAATCAAATAATAATCACAATATAAGTGTTCACGGAATTGGGGTGGAATTGGAATTGAAATTGGACCATCTAGAGAATGATCGTTCGATAAGGGACAATGGGCCAAAATATAAGGCATGTTAGTATGATCAGAATAAACAATACAATCAATATGTACAGGTAAAGAACAATATTCAACGGGTAATTCCCCGCGTGGAGATTCCCACGATAACAATTTCGGATATCAAATATGAGACCATGGAGATTCCCATGGTAACAATTTGTTCATGTACCTGTACCTGCCTTGTGACTCCCTTAGTCGTTACTACCTTATAACCCCGATCAGGGAGCTACCCTGCTAATTGATCAATAGGCATGCCCGGGCGCATGCCGATCCATCCATCAGCACAGTTAACCTCCAACTATGACAATGGTCTAGATCCAATATGGGTACTGTCGAAGAGACCATCCACCGTCGGCCCAATACCGCCCAGCAGTCTTTTTCGAACAGCCCCGGGCCCAACTGGTCAATTATCCTTAGGGCGTCCCCAAAGGAATCAATAATATAGAGATACGGATATGCTTCCGACTATCTCAATTTACATTTTGAATCCCAATAATGAATTCCACTT
The DNA here is from genome assembly GCF_056151865.1 of Erythranthe guttata. NCBI lineage: Eukaryota > Viridiplantae > Streptophyta > Magnoliopsida > Lamiales > Phrymaceae > Erythranthe > Erythranthe guttata. The sequence goes on from NC_142533.1 coordinate 12,398,639, forward strand.
TGGAAAGAACCAATATCACAGTTCAACGATTGTGGGATTCCAATAACAAGTGATAATATCTTGTGGTCACAAAATCACTAGTCAAGAAGGGTACGATCAATGGTTTCAATAAGGGAGTGACCACAATTCAAGATCGTATAACAATTGATGAAGATGGATCTCAATCAACATGGTTAAAATCGAATTCGTAGTTGTATAGCTCGAAAGACAAGTGGTTTCCAAAGGATCAATGAGAAGTCAACATATGAACGATCCATCAATTCACAGTAGGTACGAAACGAATGATTTAATGGATAAACAGAATAATCCTAAATGGTCCAAGAGTCGGGAAAAGAACGATTTACGTTTATCGAACCACTGTAGATTAGAAGTGGTTCCAACTAGTATACAAGTCAATATGTGAAACGATTCACAATTGATAGAGAATCGGACTGAAACTCGTTGAATTATTCAAGGTCGATAAACGAACTCAATTGAGTAGTCAAGGAATCGAGAAGAGAAATTATTGGAATAATTCCCGAATCAAGATGAGAACTTATTAAGTTCCAGGAAAAGGATTTCGAATCGATCAAATATTTCGATAGCTCAAGAATTAATAATTCTCGGAAATCAAATTAGTTCACGAGATAGGTGACAATAAATATATATTGAATTTAAACGACGAGTAATAACAATAATAAACCGAACGATACGAGTGCTCGGCATATATTTTGTTTTTCCAGAAAGAATAGACAAGGGATAGGGATCCTCACCTGAAGTCCAATGCAAGTGCTATAAGAACACCTTATTCTCGAGTCATGCTCAAGTCTTGAATGAGAGCTTTAGTACGCTCGACACCTATAAACATATTCATCACTTACCAAGATTCCAAATGCTAATATAATCGTATTATTCCACTATATCACATAGTCAATTTCTTGAAACATTTGTTACGAATGCCTTGCTGCCACAGCTTATTCGAACAATCGTTACGATCACCTTACTTATCCGAATAACCTAAACGATATATCGGATTAAAGCTAACATCAGTGTCTACAGGTTTACTGAAGACCCTGAGCCCAAATTATCGACCTAACACAGTAATAACAGCCCCGGAAGATGAGTACATGAAACTGCCAGGTTTTTGGAAAATTCGTTGTTGGCACAGTTTGTTTGAAAAATCATAAAAATTAGCACGCTAATCCAAATTGATCACATGATACGTCAAATGAAAGCTAACAGAAAATCCTACAAGTTCACAAAAGGCTTTAGTCCCAAATTCGGAACCGAAAATAGCAGAAACAGCCTCAAACCAGCATTACAGAACTGCCGGGATTTTGGAAAGATTATTTCTGGTACAGCTTATTGTAAAAATCATAACTATTTGTAAAATTATCCAAATTGTCCAAATAATACACCAAATTGAACCTTACAATGTAAACTACAAGTTCTCAGAAGACACACAGCCCAAATTATTAGCTCAACATAGCAAAAACGGCCTCCTAAGAAAAATATTCAAAACTGCCCTGTTTTTACCGATTTACCGTCACTTAATTCGGACCTCTAATCAGCTTCAAAACATACTCTAACTCGATACAATTTTACACTTACCAATAGTTTTCGAGGTCCTCTACGAGTTTTGTGAAGGAATTATTCCCAAATTCTCACTCCAAACCCTCCAAATTCTGCTCCGAAAACAGGTGCGGCAGCAAATACTATTTCCTTCAAGGTTCCGGCGAGCGGGCTGAACTTCTTGCCCAATTCCGGCAACCACCGCTGATTAATACTACCGAGCTCCAACACCAATGGAAGGCTAACATCTCAAGGTTTCTAACCGTGTGTCCTGATCGTCAATATTCAACCTCTAAGGCCTCCGAGCAATTAATTCTTCGAAGGACCAAAAGCTGAAATCCGATTCTAAGACAGCTTGTCTTCTTCGCCCCTTGATAGAGCCCTCCTTCACGCAGCCCTAATTCTGCCAATAATTCGAATTGGGGATTTGCAATTCCAACCTCAAATTTGTTTCATATACCTCACTTCTTCAAACCCCTTCTTGAATTCGAATTTTCTTCAATTAATTTCTCGAATTCAGCCAAGAACCGAGAGAGAAAAGAAGAGAGTAGGCGAGAGAGAAAGAGAGGGGATAGAGAAAGAGAGAAGACGAGAGACGTATTTATCGGGGATTACCAAGTCATAAACTTGATTGCCAAGTTTATAAAAATATTTATTATACTTATCCCCCAGTCATAAACTTGGCTGCCAAGTTTTATAATTAGAATTATTATGCTTATGCCCCAAAATTATCATATAATAACACATCAGCCCCAAATCTCATTATTAAGTACAATAATCTCTTAAAGGAAACCCATAAGCATAAATTATGGGGTGTTACATATGCATAGACTAACCTTGCACAAAAAACAACGTACTCGATTATTCATAGAAAATTATACTCATTGCAAATAAATGTGAACATACAAAAAATGCACATGTTTAATTAACCAAAAGTTTGTAAGAATTCAATCTTGATCTCATTATCCTATCCGGTGCTTTAAAACAAAATTCATGTATCATCGGCTTCTCTGTGCAGAATATTGCACGTAACATTAGTAAATATGGACATATTATAAATTGAAAAATATTTTTATACCACATCTATTCATAACTCTCGACATTGCGATGTATATTTGCCGATGTGACCTATGATATTAACATTAATACTACACTAAAAATTAATACTAATTCTAAATCAAATATTAATACTAATAATACTAATTTTAAAACAAATACGAATACTAATACTAATATTAATTTTAATTATAATTATCTATTACTAATACTAATACTAAATTTGTATAATTGTGCATGCTAAACTCTTACTCATATTAATAATCATACTAATAATCATACTCATATTCATACTCGAACTCTTACTCATACTCGTGCTTATACTCGCGCTTATCATATACTCATACTCGTACTGATACTCATACTCATATGAATACTAATATTTAGCGGTGAAAGTCGGATGGATCGGATCGGAATAAACCTTTGCGGAAAATTTCCAAAAAAAATCGGAAGTACAAACTCAATTTCAATTCCAATTCCAATTCCAACATTTTCGGAATCTAAAAATTCATTCCAATTCCAAAAGGCTCGGAAATTTCAAAATTTCGGAAAAAAATCGGAAATCACATAAGCTTTAAAATTTCAAACTTAGCCGAAATTTTCTAAAATGTTCATAATATTTCAAAATAAGAACATCCCACATCGATAAAAGTAAAACTAATAACTACTAAATTCAGTTAAAAGAATAAATAAAAATAAACACAACATAATACCCAATAAAATTTCTAACAACAATTCATTATGTCAAAATCCTAAAACAAAACTTACATTTGTATTTTTCGGAAAAATAAGTATTATATAATATATATTTTTTATAGGTGTATTTTTCGGAAAAAAATTGGATTATTTCGGAATTAATTCCGGAATTAAATTGGTATGGAAATTGAAAATTCCAAATTTATTTTATATTTCCAATTCCAATAAAAAAAACACGGAAATATTCGGAAATCAGAATTTCGGTAGTCAAAATGAAAAAAAGAATTCCAAAATCGGAACTTTTCGGATCGGAACCGGTGAAAATTGGAAATTCCCTTCCAACTTGAACCCCTACTAATATGTATACTAATACTCATACTCATATTGATACTGGTACTAATATGTATACTAATACTTATACTCAATCATACTAATATTGATACTCATATTTATACCCATATTGATATTCATACTTATACATACACACTATACTAATACTGATATTCGTACTCATACTAATATAGATATTGATATTAATATTGATACCCATATTGATACTTATACTGATATTGATGCTTATATTGATACTCATAGCTATATTGATACTAATATTGATATTGATATTAATAACGATACTAATACTAATATTCATACTCATACTCATGCTCATGCTTATGCTCATACTCATACTCATACTCATACTAATACTTATATCATACTCGTACTCATATTCATACACATACTCATACACGTTATCATACTCATTCCCGTACTTATACCCATACTCATACATATAGTCATACTCATACTCATTACTACGTATACTAATATTGATACTAATATGGATATTTATATTGATACTAATACTTATATTCATACCGAAACTCATACAAATACTCATATTCATACCCATATTAATATTGATAATGGTAATAATACAGATAATAATACTGATACTACTATTGATAGTTGATACTCATACTAATGGCAATGCTAATAATGATGTTAATGCTACTAATAATAATCATATTAATTTTAATACTAATTCTAATACCCATATTCATACTCATACTCAAATTCGTATTATACTGTACCACCATTAATGTTATTATTCAAATTAAAAATACAATGTTTTCTTTTTTAATTTATACAATATTTAAGCAAAATAATATGTATGTACTAATTAATATGTTGGTAAAATAATTTTCTTAAATCATGAATTGATATGCAAAATAAGTTAAAAAATGAACTACTTATATATTACCTATAATAATACTGAAATAATTTACTTATATATTAGTTAGCATTAAATAATTACCGGAAATTTTTAAAAATGAAACATGCAGATTTGGTGGAACTACATTCTGTATATTAAAAAATGTGTAATATATTACGCATTAAAATATATGGAAATGATAATTAAAAATTGGGATTTATGGATGAAATCTAGAAATTGTCAAATGCATTAACTAAAAAAAGGATTTATAGTAAGAATATAAAATAAAACAGATATTGAGGAAAATAAAATACAAAATAAAAAATAAAACCAAAATTGCGAGAAAAAGTAGAGTAGTGTTGTTATTTTTCAGTACAATTTATTTCATAAATATAAACATATTTTCCTAATATAATTCTTTGAAATGCAAAATCAAAGTAAAATAATTCCATATCATTTTTTTTTGTGAATAAATTTTTTCATATCATTCTTAGATTGCTTTTTTTAATTAGTATTCTAATTAATAAATATAGATAATACATTCTAACCAAAAAAATCATAAACTTTAGTTAACTGAAGATAATTAATAAACGATTGAACATAGACTAAAAATCCTGATACATTATATAAATATTCAAATAATTATAAAAGTAACTAAAAGAGTATGACAAAAAAAATAATGAACAGTAAATAATTATAACAGTATTTAAAAGAACACGATAAGAAAAAAATAGTGACCAATAAATTCCATTGCTCATCTTGCTCATCTTGCTTAATAAATCCTTTGTTTTGCTCCTCAAAAAGAAAAAAAAAATTATTAAAATATTTTAAAGAATATGAATTTGAAGAATATGAACAGGGTAGAATTATTAGTAATTCTAACTTAGTTAACTATTTCCCAAAACTTTTCCATCAACAAAAAGAATTTATTTTATTTTACCATTCATACAATAATAAAAATATATCAAAAAATTTCATCATACGTACAATATTATAATAAACACATTTAAACATATAAATAATTAGTACTTATATGTAAATGGTATGATACTTCAATGAGGTTATTGCAATAAAAATCTTTGAATATGTGTATGCGTCGTTGTGTGGGTTATTTCTAAATTAAACAAAAAATAAAAATCATTTTCAAGTAAATCATTTCATTTGATGTAAGTCATTGTATGAATTATTTCATATAAATCATTTTTTATTTAAATAAATGGAATATATATATATATATATATATATATATATATATATATATATATATATATATATATATATATATATAAATTCAAACACATTATTTAATATTTATAATAATTGAATGGATTCATTAAAAAATTAAAATGCGATCAAATAAAAAGTAATGATAAATCGAGTTTTCTTTTGAATGAATTGCAAATATATCCAAAAAAACTTAATGAATAAAACAATTGGATTGAGATGGAGTTTTTAAGGACAAATAAAAAGCATCTCTTTGTATAAAAAAATACTTAAGAATATCGTTTCAATATTGATGACGAAATGGATTTAGTATTTAAGTTAGTGTGGTGTGAACTACGAACTGAAAATTTTAAAGTAATTGTAAATAAGGACAATATATATATATATATATATATATATATATATATATATATATATATATATATATATATATGTGGTATTTGAATTATATAATAATATAAATATGGGATGAAATTAAATAAAGATATGTAAAAACCAACGTAAAATTTGTAGTAATCATCTATGGCATTGGTCATATTGTATATATGGAAAAAAATGAAGAAAAAAAAAGGTTTACACTCTCATTTAAAATAATTTTTTAAATGTAAAAACTAAATATATACAAAGTGATTAAACCTCATTAAAAACTTTTATACAAAATTCAATAGGGTTATTAAAAAAAAAAAAATCAAATAGTAACGAATGGTGAATCGAATTCTATTTAGAAAACAATGCAGAAATGAAAGTAAAACCATAAAATAAAATCTGAAATTATTGAAATAAAATCTATATAAAAATAAATAACATAAACCTGGGAATTGTTTTAAACATGAAAGCAAAACCATAAAATAAAAGAATGAATTTACAATTCTTACATATATTGGAATTCGCAACTTGCAATTTGTACAAGGGACTTAAAGAAATATAAACAAATAAATATATGTGAATTCCCTATACAAATTGCAAGTTGCAAATTCCAATACATGCAAATAATAAAATAACAATTCCAAATTCGATATAATCAAAAAATAACTGTGTGAATACAACCAAATAAAACAAAAAAAATGATTTAGTTTACTGGAATAAAAAAAATCGAAAAAAAAGATGAGGAAAACGAATAAATATTCTTATATCCTCTTGTTGTTGTAAAGTTGGATGGTGGAGAAAAATGAGGTGTGGTATGAGGATTTTATACTTGAATTTGCATCATAGAAAAGTAAACATTATTTTAAACATGGAAAAAAATAATCAACATAGAATATAAATTGCAAAGATTTTGTGAATCGTAAATTGGAATTTTGGAATGAAGTACAAAATACCTAATCAAGTTATTAGTAAGACGGATTTGGCGGACTTGGTAAAATAATAATTTGGTGCAATGGCAAACCATTCGCTTAAATAAGGTAAATAATAAAGTAGAGAAAATGTAATATATATAAATATATAAATTTGAAAAAAATACTATAAATATATATTAAAGGAAAGCAATGATAGAATAAGGAATACATTGTAATTAAAAGACAATATGTAACCAAAATGAAACAAAATCCACGGCTTTCCTAAATATGGTCCAAATTTACTAAAACAAAATCATAAGAAATAACATAAAACTATGATTACATAAAAAAAACAAAAAATGCAGATTTGTTGGAAGTATTATACTATCAAAAAAAAATCAAAGCATTATCTAAAAACATGATATTCCAAATTAGTTTTGTGAAATTCTACAAATATAACATATTTCCAAGGATTTAATATTTAATACTAAAAAATACATAGAAATACGAAAATATAAGCATAATATAAAAAAATTCGGAAATATATACATAATATTACAAAATTCGAAAATATATACATACTATAAAAAAATCGAAAATATATACATAATATAAAAAAAATATTCATACATTAAAAATTGAGTTTTCTGAATTTAAAAAACAAATATAGGCGGTAAATATATTTCAAAAATTTTAAAATATTAAAAAGATAATATTTTTCAAATTTATAGGATATTTAATGCATGAAATATTATATATATGTGGTAATTATTAAATGAATGTGCAAATGTTAAATAGGAAGGAACTTAAAAATATATGAAGTTTAAAATGCCTAATAAGCAATTGAGTATTACATATCATCAACTTAATGCGAACTAAGCGATTTGAGAAAATGACATACGAATTTGCCACATGTCATTCAAAGAGGGCATAGATACTATTTTATATAATATATAGATCGTATTTATACTGTATTTATAATTTGAAATGTACCGTATATATCGTATTTATAATATACCGTATTTATAAATTGAAATACGGCATAATAAAAATTGTTAAAAATTTAAATTTTCAAATATTTGACAATCCAGTATAATTGTTTGAACGTATAATAGAAATATACAATTTCAAATTATTAACAAAAAATATTGTATATTTATTAAACAGTACAATGTAAAAATGAAATATTTTTGTTAATATTTCAAAATATTGTATATTTATTAAATAGTACAATTATTTTTCATTTCGACTTTATAAAACATTAACTTTGGAAATAATATATATATATATATATATATATATATATATATATATATATATATATATATATATATATATATATATATATATATATATATATATATATATATATATATATATATATATATATATATATATATATATATATATATATATATATATATGTGTGTGTGTGTGTGGTAATTGTTTAAATGAGTGTATAAATGTTAAATAGGAAATAACTTAAATATATACCAAAATAAAATTGACAACTCACCAATTGAAGAATCCACCTCATCAATTGAACTCCAACTAAGAAATTTTTATAAATGACATCATCATTTGCCACATGTCAATCATTGAGGGCATAGATCCTCATCAATTGAGCGTCAACTTCTTATATTAAAAAATTGATTGACATGTGGCGAATGATAATACTAATACTAAGACAAATACTAATATTAATACTAATATTAATATTAATACTAATACTATTACTAATACTAATACTAATACTAATATTTATTCCAATACTAATACTTTTACTAATATATAAATATTAATGTTTAATGCTAATAGTAATATTAACATGCTAATGCTGATGTTAATCCTAATACTAATACTAATCTATATCGTAACTATAAATGTAATCTAAATACTAATACTACTTCTAAAGTTGATGTGAATTCTAATCTTAATTCTGATTTTAATGTTAATCCTAATCTGAAATCTAATCCTAATGTAAATCATATCCTAATATTAATTATAATCCTAATAATAATAATAATAATAATAATAATAATAATAATAATAATAATAATAATAATAATAATAATAATAATAATAATTATTATTATTATTATTGCCAAAAATATTAAACCAAAATCAATTGAGGATATTCATCACAAAAATATTGATCCAAAATTTTAAGAAATGAACACCGGTAATTGAGCCAAATTTCAACACTTCATTATTACTACCAAATGATTTGTAATACAAATATATTTAAGAGAAAAATAAAAAGATAAGGAGAAGAAGAAGAAGAAGAAGAAGAAGAAGAAGAAGAAGAAAGAAGAAGAAGAAGAAGAAGAAGAAGAAGAAGAAGAAGAAGAAGAAGAAGAAGAAGAAGAAGAAAAGCTGATTATGGTTCCGCATTTACATAAGATTAGTTTTACTGGATTATGATGTCAATTAGAACGAACAAACATTTTTTTTCAAAAATCGATTCCTACCAAATATGATTAATTTTGAACATTTTTTAGCACAACCTAATTTAAACATTAATAGTATTAATATAGTATATTTGAAATTGACTTTTTTTTATATATAATTTCTCACGTTCACATAATTGTATTAAACTTGTAGTTTCCACATCACTGTGTTAAATTAAAATATATTAATCTTCTCATCTCATAAATATTATTTTTTAATAAAATAAATATTTACATGATATTATACAGTCCTGTATTCTTATAATATTTTTTAAAACAATAAAATAAAAAATGCATTAAAAAATGTAATATTACTGTAAATTAATCTATAGAACATTGTTGGATTTAATTAGAACTTGTTTGTTAGATGAAAATTAAGAATCTAACAAAATTTGATTGTGCTTAACAAATGGAACAAAGTTGCACAACACATGAATTCAATCGAATCAATCAGGCAATTTATATTTACAATTTGTTTATAAAAAACAAATATGAATACAAATTGCACCTAACGAAAATTAATATTTCGGTCATAACAACTTGATATAAGACATAATAATTTATATTCAACTTTTTGACTGTTACAGTACTCATACAAAAAAATTATTGTTGATTACATCATACTCCATATTCTTCCGTACGTAACCATTATTGTTACATAATTTGCACAAATTGGTAAGGTTCTGCAAAAGGAAATAAGAAAAGGAAAAAAAAAAAACCAATGAAACAATGAACAACGAAAAAATAAAATAACAATATATAATAATAATAATATAGTTAATAAAAATGAAACTATAAGAAAAATAAAAATATAAGAAAAAATGAAAGCAAAAGAAAAATTGGTAAGAATCACATTGGGACAAGAAAAAAAAAGAACTTTGAATAAAAATGAAAATATAAGAAAATTGGGATAGGAAAAATTAATGGAAGTTGCCAAACATAAAAAAAATAAAGAAGTAAGGAGAAATAAAAGAATTTTACCGAAACAACGGATATTAAAGAATACAAATAATGATGCAAAAAAAAGAAAAAAAAAAAAAAAGAATGTTAACAATAACATAAAGACAGGATAATAAAAAATGAAACAATATTAATTAGACAAAGAATTTAAAAACAAAAATTTGTTGATACATTGTATACACTTATTTGTTTTATTAAGTGTAACAACGAATATCAATGAAACCAAAACATCAAGAAGAACATAATACATTGAATTCCAATTTGTTAAAGATTATGCAAGATCCAAAGCGTGGAACAACTTTGATTGATTCCCTACATGAGACACATATACATGGATCGAAATTAGGATCAAAATGCGCGTTGCAAAGAACACATTGTTTGGACTGAGCGCAAACAATTTTTTTGATTTTCATAAAGTACGCACGACTTTATTTAATAAACTGCATGAAAACAATAAAAAAAAGTATATTAAAATTAAAACCCAAGAGAAAGAAATACAAATAGTACTAATATGTATATATAAAATTAATTATGAATATAAAACTATGCATATATACTTATAATAATTTATAAGAAATGATAAAAAAAAATGTAATATGAAACTGTATAATACGAACATTGTGCACTTTGTAATCGAATGGTGGTAGAAAAAAATGAAATGAACATTGAGGGGTTTATATAGTATTGAAAATGAACTTAATTCTATGGAAACATTAAAAATTCAAAAGATTTATATATTAGTAAATAAAATCAAATCAAACAAATAAAGGAAACAACCCAAAATAAAATAAAAACTTGTGGAAAAAAATCTTGCAATTTAAAAACATTAAATATGAAGATACGATTTTTATTTTTTACCATTCAATTTTGAATTAAAGTATAAATTAAATCAATCAAAGATGATATGATGGAATCTTGGAATATTAAAGATTCCTTTATATTGGTGATTTGATATTTTATTTGAAATAATAATTAATAAATATAATGCATAATCCGTTTTATAGTTCGGGCCATATTATATATTAAATAGTGTTTTCCAAATATACAACCAACTACTGCATTTAGAATTAATCCACCGTGCATTGCATATTTATTAAATAATATAATTATTTTTAATTTGAAATATGGTATAATAAAAATTATATAAAAAATAGTGTATATTTATTAAATACTTCAATTAAAAACTAAAAACAATTTTTATTATTATTTTTAATGAAATGGATATTCGAATATTCTAAAATATTGGAAATTAAAAAAAAAAAAAAAAACAACAACATATTCCTTTATTTTAATATTTTAGTATTTAAAAAAAATATTATTTTATGAAAATTATTTGAATATTCGTAAAAAAATTGAGTTTCATGAATTTATTTGAATAAATATATTTTGAAATACTTAAAATATAAATAAGATTTTTTTATTTCGAATTTATAAAATATTAACTTTGGAAATAATATATATACATGTGGTAATTATTAAATGATTGTGTAAATGTAAAATAGGAAAAAACTTAAAAATATCCATAAATAAAAATGCCACCTAATCAATTGAAGAATCCACCTAATCAATTGAACTCTAACTAAGCAATTTTGACAAATGACATCATCATTTGCCACATGTCAATCATTGAGGGCATAGATCCTCTTTTTATATTATATATAGATTATATTTTCTTGATTGAAAAACTTATTTTGAAATTATAGAGATAATTATTAATTATTGTTCTCGTAATTTATCAAATGGAATATTTCATCCAATCTTGAAGAGATTCCGTTGAATTTAACAAATTTATACACCAATGGACTATAATGAGATGAAATGAGAAGTTGAAGGGATGAAAATGAGACAATAGAGGCACGATGGAGTAAAGCGGTACTAAATAATAAGATAAATAATAAGATGGGGGCTATTAGTGAGATATGGTATTTAATACGTAAAAGCAATGTTCTATCATGTTTAATCATATCATATTTAATAAACCAAATCTCATTAATGACTTCCATCTTATTATTTATTTAGTTTTGCTTTAGTTCTTATATTTTCATTGTCTCATTTTCATCTCACAACCTTTCAATTCATCTCATTATAGTCCTTCGGTGACCGGTGTATAATTTGGTTATCTTTAACGGTTTTTATTTATTTTTTATTTGGGTATTGGCAAATAGGCCCATGACAAGGGCACTTAATTAAAAGAGGGACATTCAATTTTTTTATCTTTCAAATAAATCCAACACATTCAAACTTATTTGCAAATAAGGAAAATCCTTTCATATATACCAAAATTACCCTCAATTCATTGAAACCCAATTCAACTCCAATTTCATGATTTACACCCCAATTTAGCCCAATTTCATCAATTAACCAATTTTAACTCTAATTTCAATTTTGACCCCAATTTTAACCCTAATTCTTATCAATTCCACTCATTATGCTCTAACTTCCTTAATATTACACATTGACCCCGGATTTAAACAAATATATCACATTAACCCCCCCAAAATTTTTTTTTTCAGAAAATATTTTTTTTTCTGAAATGTTTTTTTTCCGGCCAGATTCCGGCGTTGACTTTTTTTTTTTTTTTTTTTATAATTTTGTTTTTTCTTAATTTTTTTTTAATTAATATTACTGTCTTGGCTACTAAATTACTGTCTCCGGCAGTTATTTAACTGCCGGAGACAGTAATTTAGCTGTTAATTGACTTTTTTTTTTCTTCAAAAATATTTTAATTAATATTACTGTATTCGTTGCTAAATTACTGTCTCCAGCAGTTATTTAACTGTTGGAGACAGTGATTTAACTGTTAATTGACTTTTTTTTTCTTAAAAAAAATATTTTTAATTAATATTACTGTATTCGTTTGCTAAATTACTGTCTCCATCAGTTATTTAACTGTCGGAGACAGTAATTTAACTGATAATTGACTTTTTTTTCTTAAAAAAAAATATTTTAATTAATAGTACTGCCTTAGATGCTAAATTACTGTCTTCAACAGTAATTTAACTGTCTTAGACAATAATATTAATAATATTACTGTTCGGAAAAATAATATTCATAATATTACTGTTCGGAAAAATAATATTCATAATATTACTGTTCGGAAGTAATTTAGTAACTAAAACAGTGATATTAATTAAAATATTGTTTTCTTCTAAGAAAAAAAAATTCAGAAAAAAAAAAAATTCAACGCCGCAATCTGGCCAGAAAAAAAATTATTTTCTGAAAAAAAAGGTTTTGGGGGTTAATGTGATATATTTGTTTAAATACGGGGTCAATGTGTAATATTAAGGAAGTTAGAGCATAATTGGTGGAATGGATAAGAATTATATTATTGAGGGTATTTTAGACTAAAGAATGGGGATGGACTTAATTGAGAGACTGTTTTTTTTGTGGACCAAAATGCATTTAAGTCCCATGTGATGGGCATTTTTGCCATTCGCCCTTTTTTATTTAGTGTATAAAATATTATATTCCTATAATTTTTTTAAGAAACTATAAACAATAGAAGAACATATATAACTAGTTTGTTCTTTAAATATTAACATAAAATCGTAAAAAAATATAAATAAATTCAAATAAAAAATATATGTAGATGATATATCGTCATCATTTGATATACTCTTAAATTCAAGTAATATCAACAAAATAGATATAAATGACTATTTCTATACTTATTAATATAAATTAATATTGTATAATTTTTTAAGTTATATTTTTATAAATTATATTTTTCTTGATTGAAAAACTTGTTTTTAAATTATAGAGATAATTATTAATTATTTTTTTCATAATTTATCAAATATAATTAACAACGGAATATTTCATCCAATCTTGAAGATATTCCGTTGAATTTAACAAATTTATACACCACACCAATGGACTATAAATAATACGATGAATTTAATAATGAGATGAATTGAGAAGTTGAGGGATAAAAATGAGACAATAGAGCCATGATGGACTAAAGCGGGACTAAATAATAAGATGGAGTCTATCATGTTTGAATTCAAGGGCAACTTTGGGATTAAAGAAAAGGTGAAAAAGGAGAATGAGGTTATCTGAAATAGTGATCTCTCTATTAATGAAATGCTTGAGAGGTTTTTTTCAAAAACCCTATTATAAATAGTATAAATATAGAGTAATTGTATAAATATAGCTTTAATGGAAATAAAAGCTAACATTTTCCAATAGAAACAAATTATATGAGTAGTCTTCCAATTGGAATATAGTTGATATTCTGTAATTGACAAGTGAAAGTTTTTACCTCTTAAACAGATAATTAATTAAGAACCTTAAAAGGTTGAATGTCATCAGCTTAGCTTAGGTAATCACAATGCATTTGAATGTTGCCAAAAATCTTCCTATTATGTGTAGATTATTATTTCAAACATCTCAAAACAAAATCCTATAATCTTAATCACATAGAGAACTTAGACAAGACAGTATGTTCTAAGTAATTCAAAAGGAGAGCTTAGATAGCTAGTTTTTATTACAGAGTTTAATTAAAGAGTTTAGCGAACAAAATTTTGTATTCAAAATATTTATAAAAGGAGAGTTTAGCAAAATAAACATTTTTATGCATATATACATATATATATATATATATATATATATATAATAATAATAATAATAATAATAATAATAATTAGTCTTAAATCCTACTAATATAGTTACTTGAATTGAAGATTGGGATTTATGGAGACGAGGGTTCTGCTAAAATACCAACGGTGCTGCTGCTAAATAGATTCCTTCTTATTTCCAAATTGATATCAGATCTCTTGCTTCGAATTAGCAAAATATTGTTTCAACACAGTTTGATTTTAGAGGGTTTATTGGATAGGAAATCCAATAATGAATCTTGAGAAAAAACAAGAAAAGATAGAAAGAAATATAACTTGAACATTGAATAGCAAAATAAAATATTGGATATAATTATTTGGTTAGTATACACATGCATCTATCTTAATAGACTAGATGAGTTTCAAAAGAAAACTGTAGAAACAAGCTATACATAATGTTGTCGTAAACCGTAGCACCACAAAACAATTTTAAGATGGGAGATAAACCCACAGCTGATCTGCACTAGCTATGGCCAAAGCCCCCGATTCTGAAGTATCGGTGGTTATGTATGATACTTGATTACCTGAACGAACAGTTCAAAAATCGAGTTAATTAATTGGTTGAATACAAATGCATACTAATTTCGCTCTTGTCTTATATTTGGCAAACAAATAACATTTCTTGTAAGACCAAGAAAAACTTACCTTTAAAGGAATGTACGTTCCCAAGCTTCTCTCCGGTACATAACTCCCACAAATAAACAATTCCATTGTTCCCACCGACAACTCCATGACCAGCAGATGTGACGGCAGCCGCCATGCTGCAAGCAAGGATAATTATTATATTATTATTTTTTTGTATTTATCATGAATCAAATTATATGGAAATAGAATAGAGAGCAGTAGATTACTGTACCATCCATCGATAACAGTTCCAGTGATGACCAAGTTATTGACCAACAAAGCAAGGCTCCAACATGCAACTGGATTTGTTTCGAGTGAAAATGGATCAGGGGGTGTTGAAATGAGAAGCCACACGGCTACATCGCTATTCTTGCTTACTGCCGAAGAAAAGCTTTTATTCATGTCGTCGATTACGATGTCGTTTACAATTGAATCTGTCTTTCTTTGCCATCTGAAAACACTGACAGGAACGCACTCCGAAACGGACAATCCTAGGCATGAGAACTTTGATACCAGGTTGCCCTTGTATATATCCCTGTACAAATACCATAAATAAGCCTTTTTTTTTCTTTTACTTAAACAACATTTAAATACAAAACAAATTTAAATGGAAAATGAAACTATATACCATAAGCCAAACTCTCCAAACCCATTGTGGCCAACAACTAAGCTAGCAGACTTTGGAATTGTCTTCAACTCAATAATACTAGGAACTATCCAGTCAAATGTAGGCAAATGCCATTCGTCTTTCTGTCCGCTGAAAATTATGAAGCAATAATTACAATAACTACCACATTTTATCTAAACAAAATGACCAACTTGTATCGACATTATTCTCACTGTTCAAAGCCTGGGATTTATTATTATTATTATTTTATATATATTAAAAAAAAAAAAATTGACATGTAGTAATAGTCACCTCCATGCATAGTTCATGACCCACAATTTGAGGTTTCCATCCTCCTCGGCAGCAAGAAGAAAACTCGGTTCACAAACTAATAAACAGCATACATCCTTAGCTGTTTTCAGTTTTGTTACAACCGAAGCATACCCTCTTTTTAATCGAACAATTTTAACTGCATTTCTCTCACATATATCTGAAGTACAATCCCAACATGGACAATCCAATTTACCCTCCCTGATATTCGTACAAAGTTAGTATTTCAATAACGAGGCAAAGCGAAGCTCCATGTGATATAGAGACAGATAATTATTACCTACAACAAGGAGTTTTAATGTTGTTTAACAAAACGACTGATTGTGCATCGGGGGTTAATTGTAACATTGATCTACCCACAACAATCTGGAGAATGGATTCCATGTTAGTTGTGTAATATTATAAGCAAGTGACAAATATTATATTATGCAACAAATGATTGAAATCTTCATCTTACATCTCTACCAACTAAATTGTTTGGAATTTGCAAAGCTATTGGGGCATGACCAATTAATGAAGGGCACCCCATCTTCTCTGCTGCATTCAGTAAGGCCTTGTGGAGAAAGAGGTTGCTCTCATTGCGCCCCGAGTATCCGCATTTCACAAATATAAATATTTCATTATCTTTAACAATTAGCTGCACCATTGAAATTGGCATCGCGTGGACATAGCATCCAAAAAGCTTGAAATTGCCATCGGGTTTGTTATTTAACTTCACTTTTTGGTGAATATTGGACCTCGGCTCATCATCCATCTCATTGTTCTGAAGGCATGAAAACGTAAACTTAAAATGAAATAATTTTTGATTCACAAGTGAAAGCATATATATATATATATATATATATATATATATATATATATATATATATATATATATATATATATATATATATATATATATATATATATATATATATATATTATGTGTTCCTTACCATCCTTACCTCAGACATGCAAACACTTTGCGATGCACGAACAGCAGGAACTTTGTAACCAATTTTGGATTGGTTGGAGTTGGCAATAATTTCCTTAGCAGGAGCTAAAACATAATATATATGTCAGCATGCTCTATCAGTAAATGGAGACTAATATATATATTCTCGCTAGTGGAAAAAGATCGTTTGAAATCCTAACAGAACATACAACAACTTTAGATATTAGCATTATTACTTAAAGCAGTCTGTCTTTCATACCATCTTCTGTAATTCCACTGTGGCAAAGTGATAGGTTTTCTTCTGCTTTGACATTGTTCGGCAGCTGTGAAAATTTACCGTGAGAAATTCTCGGACCATTTTCAAAACCATCAGAATCTGATTTCCCAGAAGTGGAGACAACTGAATCTTGACGAGAACATTGAATCAATCCCCTTTCACTCTTTCTTTCCAAATCTGAAAGCGAAAATTTGTAACCAATTAAAATTCATTTTGCACTAAAGCAAATGACTAAGTCGAAACGAGATTAATGGTAAAGATTTTGAAAACACTTTTTACCTATGGTTGCATTAGACATACTAATGTTGTATTCCACCTGAGATCCATGACCAGGCTTTTTTGAAGGCTTTGCAGTTTTACATTTCTTTCTAAATAATGATTTTTTAAGTAAAGGAACAGCTCGAGGAAGTAGAACTGTCATCATGGAATTGTCTAATTCTTCACCAAATAAATGAGTATCACGCTTTTCTGAACAAGTAGATATTCCTATTTCATCTTCTTGAGGTGCTGAATCAGTGACAACGAACTCAGACTCGTCCACTCCATTTACATTTTCATCTGAAACCAAAAAAAAAAAAGAAGCTGGGGAGAATTGAAAACTAAGCAATTTGAGTTACTGAGTGATAATTAAGGAGCATAATACCTCCTCCAGCCTGATCGAAAGAGTCGGGTGCACATAGATCATCACCATTGACAACTGGCAGCAGGTCATTTTGAGAATTACTAAATACACCTCTGTCTTCGCCATATCTTGACCTCTCATCACTCTGTCATTAAGTATGCCAATCTAATAAGATTTCACACACTAACTTTGCATAAAGTTTCTCTCAGTCAGGACTCTATTATTTAAAATAATAAAAAAAAACAAGACGAGAAAATATTGCTGGGAAAGTTACCTGTTCATTTTCTGGATGGGAAAGGGAACAACCTAGTTTGAGATGGTTAGTGATGTCGACTTGATCTGCATCAGCAAAAGTTGAAGAGCTGCTGACATTATTTGTGCATTTTTGTTGTTGATTGACACGAGTCTTACTGAGTTGTGTACTTGTAGCAAGTTTATCCTTCCTCTTTCTCTTTTCTTTAGCATGTGAAGAGACACTCGATGGTGTGCATTCATTTGACAAGTTTGACAATTGTTCAGCATTTCCTCCACCAACGTTTACTACCAATTCTCTCAGTAATTTCTGAACAAATCTGTTTTTCAATCCAAACAACTGTAGAGAGAGAGAGAGAGAGAGAGAGAGAGAGAGAGAGAGAGAGAGAGAGAGAGAGAGAGAGAGAGAGAGAGAGTTGTAATTAAACAAAATACAAGGATAGTATACACTAAATTTAAGAAGCATATTGCCATGAAAAAACAATGAGTGAATTAGCATGAGGATTGAGGAGTGAATGTTATGTTCTTGAAAAGAATGAGCAACGACATATCTAAAAACAATAAGGACAAGTAAACACAGATATGTGATGCAAAATGTGATGCGAGGAACTACGAAATTAATAAAAAGGGGGCGTGGGTGTACGGTGTACCTCGACTCCATCAATGTTGGTATGACACAACTTTGAATAGACTTTCTTCTGAAAGATCTGCCAAGCCAGATTTGGAGTGTCCCCATGCCCGTAACAACACTTATTCTCATCATCATCATCACAAGAAGAAGAACAACTACTAATCTATAGTGCAAATTAATAGTATTATTACTACTTTCAATAATAATAATAAAAAAAAAAAAAAAAAAATGGATGTACTGACCATAAATGAAGGACCTTTGAGACCTTGGAGAATTTCCATTGTGTATCTCACTCCATTTTGAGTCCTCACTGATTTGTATCCAACTGGATATGGGTACCGCTCTTTACCCTGCAATAAGTGAAAAATAAATTAGGATTTACCATATTCGAATCTCGGAGAGAGAGAGAGAGAGAGAGAGAGAGAGATCGACCGTAGATGAACTCCAATACTTGTTCTCCCATGGACCAGTGAACAGCTTTCCCACACATACTATTTCTATATCCTCCCATAATTCTTCCTTCTTTGTTTTCCCCATCTTTTCTCTATTTTTCTGGGGAGGGGCGATGCTGCTAATATGAGAGAGAGAGAGTGAGAGCGCGCGCGCTAGAGAGAGACACAGGGCGGGAACTAAAATTTATTGAGTTTATTGCAAATACCTATCGTGACTCTCACGCGCTACTGTTGCCGTTTTTTCTCATTTAACGCCTGAAATGTCATAAATGCCCCCAGCTCTCTTCTCTCTCTCCTTTTTTTCCTTTTTTTCTTCTCTTATTCACCCACCGTTCATCTTCCTCAAGAACACGCCCCCAACCATGGCCACCATCTTCAATCTTCCGGCGGCCCATTTTGAGAAACCATGGCCCAAAAAATCCGAATAAATCACCGACGATGCCTCTGCTTCCACGATTGACCGCTGCCGCCGCACGAAGATGAAGACGGTGGTAGAATCATCATTTTTTGGGCCACCATTTCCGCCGCAGTATGGAGCGGACTCAATTGCGAGAAGAGTGACCAATCCACGATCGTTCCTGCTCCAATTTCAAACCGACGTCTAGCTTGCGGTTGTGGGCGGAAGATCTGCAAAATGTGGTGGTGGTGGGGTGGTGCACAAGGATTGAGGCACTGCCTGCTGGTGGTGAGCAGCGGCGGAGGGCTGTGACTTAGGAGAAATGATAGATGAAGTTGTGAGGTTGAGGTGGCTGGCTGGGGCGGGGTTGGGGATGGGCCTGGGGTGGTGGCAGACGGGATTTCTTTCTCTCCTTTCTCTTTTTCTTTTTTTTTTATTTATTTATTTATTTTTATTATTATTATTTTTTATTTTTAGAAAAAATTAACTTACTTAGGCATACCTTGCCAAATCTGAAGGAAGAGTATAACCTTCGGTATAAGAGTCACCATAATTTTTAGCTATAAGATGAGCTAAAATATTTCCCGAACGTTTAATAAAATTAAAGACACAACTTTCAAAAAATTTAGCCACACACCAGCAATCTTCGACATAAGCGCCAAATGAACATAATTGAGCATCCTCTCCGCGAAGAGCTTCGACAACTTTGAGGCAATCTCCTTCCAGAATAATTGATGGCCAACTTTTCACAATCGACTGTCCTTGGTCGGCCTCTAAATCTTCTAGCTGCCCAAAAAATACAGTCACCCTGCCAATCTTGAGCTACCACAGCCACCGAATAATGGTCTGTACCAGCTGGAAGAGCTGCATCAAAATTCAATTTAATTATTCCTTCTCGAGGCGTTTTCCACTCCGTTGGAAGAGCGCGTCGCTGTATAGGAGTACGAGGAAGTTGTGCTTGTTGATACAAATTGAGAAAAGTCAGACCCAAGCTAATAAACTCGTCCGTCGCCATCCCTTGCTCTCCATGCATCTCTCGATTTCTTGACTCCCAAGCTTTCCACACTACGACGACCGCCAAGAGAAAGGAATCCTCTGTTAACTGTTGTTGCCATTGAATTATCCAATCCCACATAGACACTGGTTTTGGCTGCCCTATAATGCCAAAAGGGTGTGACTTCCATATTTTTTCCATTCCTCGACAATGGAGAAAGACGTGCATAGGTGTCTCCCACTCTCTCCCACAATGGTTGCACATTGGAGAGGTGGCAATCTTCCTTCTAAACATCTCGGCTTGTGTGGGGAGTATATCAGAACAGGCCCTCCAAAGAAACATACGAATTTTCGGGGGAAGTGCCAAATTCCATATGTTCTTCCATCTTCTACTTGATAATCCACTCGACGATTCATTCGCTAGACCCATATTAGCATGATAGCTGTGTGTTGTTGCTAGTGCGAGTTGATAACACGACTTAACCGTAAATTTTCCGTCCTTCGTGTAGTGCCAAATCCATTTGTCCGATGCATATGAACTTCCAATTGGTATAGCCAGAATACGTTCTCGATCCACTGGCCAAAACTGCTCATTAATAATCGAGATATCCCACGACTTTGAAGTTGGGTTAATTAAATCTTCGACTCTATCTGGGAAACACGAGTGCATAGGTCTTCGAGTAATAACTTTGAAATTTCCATCGTCACCGAGCCATGGGTCCGCCCAGATAGATGTGCTTGAGCCATCACCAATTCTCTTTCTTAAACCTTTGAACAGATGAGATCGTGCCTTAACTAAACTCCGCCAAGTCGCTGAAGGCCGCAAACCTAATTCAGTCGTGAGAACTTCACCATTGGAGAAATAACGAGCTTTTAGAATTTTGGATAACAGAAGGTTAGGGTAATTTAAAATTCTCCAGGTTTGTTTGGCTAATAATGCTATATTGAAACTACGCAAATCCCGAAATCCAAGACCACCATCAGCTTTCGACATGCACATTCTATTCCACGCTAACCACGGCATCTTCCTGTCATTTCCATTTCCCCACCAAAACCTTCGGATAGCCGATTCCAGATCATTAATGAGACCCACCGGTAACATAAAGCAACTCATCATGTATGACAGAATTGCTTGCAAAACAACCCTAATAGAACCTCTTTTCCGGAATTTGAGAGTTGTTTCTCGCCCCATCCTTTAATACGTGCCCAAATACGATCTCGAAGAAAACTAAAAATTTATTTTCTTGTTCTTCCCATCGAGACAGGCATACCTAAGTATCTTTCATGTCGATCCACCACTTGGAAACCCCAAAATATTGCAAATACTTTCCTTCAAAGCCGCGAAAGTTGTTGGACAAAAACTCACATTAGTCTTTTCAAAATTAATCTCCTGTCCCGAAATCCTTGCGTATTGATCAAGAATGTTTTTCATAGTAATCGCATCGGCTTCAGAAGCCGTACAAAACAGAAGAGTGTCGTCCGCGAAGCACAAATTGGAAATTGTGGGAGCTGATGGAGCAATTTTAATTCCATGAAAGTTACCTTCATTGACTGCCTTATGAACCATATTAATTAAAGCTTCTACACAGCATATAAACATATATGGGGACAAAGGGTCGCCTTGCCGAATACCTCTAGATGGACGAAGCGAGCCAAACTGTGAACAATTAAAGAGAAATGAGTACGAGACAGAAGAGATACACAACATAATAAGATCAACAAACCCAGGCAAAAAACCCAAACGACAAAGATTTTTTCTCAAAAATAACCATTCAATCCGATCGTATGCTTTACTAATGTCTAACTTGACTGCCATATAATTATTTCGATTACTAGAGTTAGACTTAATGAAGTGATTGACCTCGTAAGAAACGAGAACATTATCGGTGATAAGACGTTTGGGAACAAAAGCAGATTGGGTGGGTGAAATAATATCACAAAGAATCGGTTTGAGACGATTAACAATATAGCCTTTGATCCGAATTTATAAATCACATTGTATAGACTGATAGGTCTATACTCTGTCATTTTTTCCGCCTTTTTCACCTTAGGGATAAGAACAATGTAGGTGAAATTAAGGGCAGAAGGGAGTCTCTTATTATTAAGAAATTCTAACACGCAAGAAATAACATTAGACCCTAAGATATGCCAATATTTAGTATAAAAGATAACAGGAAAGCCATCCGGGCCAGGAGATTTTAAAGGGGCCGCCATTTGAGAAATAGCACGGGTTACCTCATCAGCAGTGAAAGGCATGGATAACATCTGATTCGCTTCGCTCGTAACTCTCGGATCAAAATGCTCCAAAACCTCATCAATCTCCCTCTCACTCGGATTGGTAGACTTGAAAATGTGAGCAAAGTATTCAGCAATAATTTTTTCGACGTCTTCCTCATTCACCTTCCAGTTCCCATTCATATCTTTTAATCGATCTACTCTGTTAACACGATTACGAGAGGAAGCCTTTGCATGAAAAAAATTTGTATTTCGGTCTCCTTCTTTCATCCATTGAACTTTGCTCCTTTGACGCCAATAAATATCATTTTCCTCATATAACTGCTCCAAATTTTCCCTAACGGCCCTCAATTCAGCCCGAACAACCTCAGTTTGTATTTCACTGTTCAAAAAATGGATTTTCTTATGTAAAGTCTCAATCTGTCTTTGAGGTTGCTTAAGAGTGGACTTACTCCACTTAGTGAGGGATATTCTACATTCATTCCTCTTCCAAATGAGGTCCTCCATAGGCTCGGATGTGACGTTCTCTCCCTACGTCTGTCGGATAATATCCTCACACTCACCCCGTCCAATCCACATTGCTTCAAATCTAAATGGTCTACAAAGTTTGTGTTTATTAACTCTCGGTTCTCTTAGGAGTGCAACCATTATAGGGATATGATCGGACCCAGGGAGTGGTAAGTGAAGTGCCTTTTCATCCGGGAAAATAGAAATCCACTCATAGTTAGCACAAGCACGATCCAGCCGACTTCTGATGGTGTTAGGATGCTCTCGCTTATTAGTCCACGTAAATGGATAACCCTCAATATCCGATAAGTTGCAAACATCAAGGATCTCACGGAAAGCCTCTATCTGATAGGGCAGTCGCGTAAGTCCCCCCTCCTTCTCCGAGTTGCTTAATATCTCGTTAAAGTCGCCACCTATCATCCACGGCAAACTCCTGTGATTATGGAGAGTTCTCAACAGATCCCAAGATTTCGGTTTGATCTCATGCTCCGGGTAGCCATAAAGCCCTGTGCACCTCCAAATCAAGTTATCGTGTTGCGAGCGGACCTCAACATCAATATGATGGGAAGAAAAACTAATAAGGTCCACATGTATTTCCTTTTTCCAGAATAGTGCTAGCCCACCGGATTTGCCAACCTTGTCCACTGCCAAGCCAAAAAGATTCCATCGTCTCTTTAATTTTTCTATTAGAACTTGTGTTGCTTTCGTTTCGGATAGGAACACTAAGCTGGGGTTGAACCTTCAGAGTAAATCTCCGATCACATGAATCGTCAAGGGACCCCCAAGCCCTTGACAATTCCAGAAAATACAGCTCATAGTTCTCGAGAGGGTAATTCCTACCTCCTCCGTTCGTAACCAGAAAGTTGTTTCGAGACCATTTGTGAGTCCCTTCCCAATCAGAGAGAAAAAAAAAAGATTGATGAGATCCGGAGCCACCGACACGAGAGTAAACAAGCAGAAGAATACTCAGAATGAAGATCTGAAAGTATGGGCGGCAAACAAAATATAAAAAAGATAACCCGAGAAAACTGAATAAAACCCTAATAATCTAATAAAATACGACAAGAAGAACGTCAAACAAAAGGTAGAAAACACACGATCAGATCAGTCCTAATGAAATGTGCAAATACTAAAATACCCTTTACCTTATACTAATTTTACATAATTTATTTTTAACCTCCAACGCGCCATTTGTATTACACGCTCTTTGCCCGTTACATTTCAAAAATCAAACAACAAGAAAGAAGCTAAAAAGGAGCAGAAAAAACCACCGTTATCAGTTTATACCCATTTCTAGACGAAGAAGCAACATAGAAGATCAAACAAAGAACCAAGAACAAAGAAAAAAAAAGAAGGAATAAACAACAAATAATGAAGAATCAACAAAGACGCAGAAAAATAATAAAGCGAAAGGAAAAATAAAAATAAACAAACCCATTTCTAGACAATGGTGAAGCCTGGTAAACAACAAGGTTTGATTTTTTTTGTTTTTTCATTTTCTTGGAAACAGACCCATTTGGGTGTTGCTTAACCTTGCAAAAAGGTTTATTTGTTGTAGAATTGCATGCTTTTGAACATATTCACTCATGGGCATTATGCCTCGACTTTATTCGGTGTTTCCCCTAATCATTAATTCGATTCCAATATCTGTTGTTTTGTTGTTTGGGTTTGCAGATCATTTATTTGTTGTCAAATTTCATGATTTTGTAACACTTTCCTCCTGGCTATTATTTTTCGGTGACATTAGCATGTCGCCAAAGCATTTTGAGTCCTAACAAGGGTTTCATATAGGATATGGGAAAGAGGCTTACTGTATATTTTATACTGGTTCTATAGTATGTGTCATGCGCAGTAATGGTATTAATAGTGCATTTAGATGGTACTGACACAGGGTACTCGAAGTACTGTACCGAAAGCATTTAGTCCTAATAATGGTATTGCTCTTGACTTCGGACAGTATTAACATAGATTACTAGAAGTATAATGTTTGATGGTTCTGTAGTATGTGTCATATGCCACAATAGTATTGCTAGTGGCTTTGAATGGTATTGCGAGTGACTTTGGATGGTATTGACACAAGGTACTGGAAGTAGAATGTTTGATGGTTCTGTAGTATGTGTCATTTGCCACAATAGTATTGCTAGTGCATTTAAATGGTATTGCTAATGTTTGATGGTTCTATAGTATGTGTCATATGCCCCAATAGTATTGCTAGTGTCTTTGAATGATATTGCTAGTACATTCAAATGGTATTGACAAAGGGTACTGGAAGTATAATGTTTGATTGTAATGTAGTATGTGTCATATGCAACAATGGTATTGAACGAAATTACTGGAAGTACTAGTAGTGGAACTTTATAGTACGTTGTATTTGTTATAATTGTACTTTTATGTGTATGAATTACGACTTGTTTGTCTGCTTGTAGGCATATTGTCATGCTGTAGACAATACAGATATTTGGTTTACGGCAAAAACTTGCGATATCAAAACACTTCGCCCTAAACTAGCAATTATCTTTCTGAGGCATCGGGGAGTAGAAGTGGAAGCTAAAGATGAAAGAGATGTAGCGTTATTGTGAAAAATCTGGGAGTAGAAGTGTTTTGGGGTTTTTGTGTTTTTTCTTTTTCATAAACAGATGAATGTGTTTTTGTGCCATAAACAATATGTTCTTTTGTTGTAGAGCTAATAATACTATTGGTTAGCTCTATTCGTATTTTTCCATTGTATGCATCATACTATATGTTTCGATTAATTGTACTTACCTTTTGAACACATGGTACTTTATTTTGCGATGAATTGAGTTTGTATAAAGAATATAAGTGTACCATAAAAATGAGCAACAAATACTTTCTAGTCTATTCGAAGATACCTTGCCAACACTAGACTCGTACTTACTTGATGAACAAAGCGTACTATATTCACGAATAACCTGTATTTCAGATGTGTATTCATGAAAAACTTATATTTTCCTCAAATGTTACCATAACCAATGTTGATCGACTCCCACATTGTCTCTATTCATTTTTAATAGTCTTAAAATGAAGAATTCCGTCTTAAAATGCGATTATATGGATGCATAGGCCCTACAATAATATATAGAGTGTAACAATACTATATGAATGGCAAACATATACTTTATCAGTGACCAAAGCGTACCATATTCACGAATAACTTGTACTCCACATGTGTATTCACTGTACTTACTTGATGAACAAAGCGTACCATATTTTGTGATGAATTCAATTGTACCAATTTCATTGACACTTTAACGATTAATAAGTATGGAGATGCATAACTTATGTTTTAGATGATTATTCTAAGGTAGGTGAGCATTATTGTTGTATTTGGAGTACAAGATCCCATAAATATGTTGAATTTCATACATGATACTCATATACTATACAAGATACTCATATAAGTGTACAATGCTCAAGTGTAAAACTAATATTTTCCTCAAATGTTACCATAATCGATATTGATCGACTCCCACATTGTCTCTATTCATTTTTAATAGTCTTAAAATGAAGAATTGTGTCTTAAAATGCGATTATATGGATGCATTGACCCCACAATAATATATAGAATGCAACAATACTATATGAATGGAAAACATATACTTTATCAATGAACAAAGTATACTATATTCGCGAATAACTTGTACTTCACATGTTGATTCACTGTACTTACTTGATGAACAAAGCGTACCATATTTTGTGATGAATTGAATTGTACTAATTTTGACACTTTAATGATCAATAAGTATGGGAGATGCATAAATTATGTTTTGGATGATTATTCTAAGGTAGGTGAGCATTATTGTTGCGTTTGGAATACAAGATCCCATAAATATGTTGAATTTCATACATGATACTCATATATTATACAAGATACTCATATAAGTGTACAATGCTCAAGTGTAAAGCTAATATTTTCCTCAAATGTTACCATAATCGATACTGATCGACTCCCACATTGTCTCTATTCACTTCTAATAGTCTTAAAATGAAGAATTGTGTCTTAAAATGCATTATATGGATGCATTGGCCCCACAATAATATTTAGAGTGTAACAACACTATATGAATGGCAAACATATACTTTATCAATGAACAAAGCGTACTATATTCACGAATAACTTGTACTTCACATGTGGATTCATTGTACTTACTTGATGAACAAATCGTACTATTCATGAATAACCATAACTTTACCAGTTTATACATTGTACTTACTTGATGAACTAAGCGTACTATATGCACGAACAACCCGAACTGTACCACTATATACATTAAACTTACTTGGTGAACAAAGCGTACTATATTCACGAATAACCCGAACTTTACCGGTTTCTACATTATACTTATTTGATGAACAAAGTGTACTATATGAACGAATAACCCGAACTTTACCAACTTATACATTGTACTTATTTGGTGAACAAAGCGTACTATATTCAAGAATAACCCGAACTTTACCAGCCAATATATTGTACTTATTTGGTGAACAAAGTGTACTATATTCACGAATAACCCGAGCTTTACCAGCTTATACATTGTACTATTGTACTTATTTGGTGAACAAAGCGTACTATATTCACGAATAACGCTAACTTTACCGTACTCTTATGTTCACTAATTAAACAACAATACATAGGTTTTACATAGCATGTAGACTACAAATATTACCAGATTCAACGCTATCAAACTATGAACTACTCCACCTTCAGAATTGCAATTCTTCACTTCACTTTCTTGATGGACTTGGTTCATCGACACACTTGTAGCTTCATTTTTCTTCACGATTTGAGTTGTTGTGGGAAAATGTTTCCCCAACTTCAAATGGTTCACACCAATGGGAGTAGCCATGGTGTGGGCAACAGTAAAATAACCTTCCAGGATTTGAAATAGTTTCTGAAACCATGATTATTGTTTTCTTCCCACAATCAAGACGCTTGCATTTCCCTTTTTTGTATTTTAACCCACTCATTTGAGTGGTGCTACTCGAAGAAGCCATGAATGAGAAACAAATGAGCATGTGTCTTTTATGCTCATATTACGACTTGATTACTTCTGACACTAAGCAACGGCTATATTAGTTTGTAACGGTCATAAGTTGAGTAAGTCATACCATCCTATCTCATAGATAATACCATGGGTAAATAAAATCTTTACATTTATACCGACAATGATAAACCATCAACCAGCATAAGACATACCATCATATCCCATAGATAATAGCATGCATAAATAAAATCAGTACCTTTATACTGAAAATGATAAACCATCAAGAAACAATAGGCATACCATCATATCGCATATCTAATACCATGTGTAAATAAAAATAGTACCATTAGACTGAAAATGATAAACCATCAACCAACAACAGGCATACCATCCTATTTCATATCTAATACCATGTGTAAATAAAAATAGCACCATTAGACTGAAAATGATAAACCATCAATGAACAGAGTACATAATACATAGTACAAAATACAAATAGTAAAAGCATAGTGTAAATTGAAACATAGTACAAAGTTCAAATCAACATAGTACAAATCACATAATAATAAAGTACAAACAATACCAAATTTACCTATCACCCATACTATACGAATAACGATTACGTACTGTAAGTACCATACGCCCATACCATAATTATATTAGCATGATACTATTACGTGTCATATTCTATAGTATGCAACACACAATAATTAACAACCATGAAGAAATGCATTTCAGTAGTACATAAACGGATGGAGAACTACCAGCCATCGGTGCGAACCCTCTTTCCACGCAAATTAGCTTCATCTTTACGGATCACGACAATGTCTACCACACTCATCTTCATTATCAAATGCAATGCAACCATATTCTCCAACACCATCTGTTGGGGTTTTTAATAAAAATAATATATTTTATTATAAAATATAATAATGACTTTGACCACTTTTATGAGGATCATTAGACCACTATTTTGAAACCTTCAAAGTCATTATTCTCCTACATAAAACACCATAATTATATATTAAATTGAGGTTTTATGGGGGTCATATTATATACTATATAAATGGGGCATTGTGGCTTGTAAAAGGGGTCAGAGGGAAGAGAAAAAGAAACACTTTTCATCTATACTATATACATATATTTTGAGCTCTTGTTGTGTGTCGGGTGTAAGCTTCTACTTCACTTGAACGTGCAATTTCGGTGAAGTTACAGCGGAGAGATAGGCTGGGCTGTTGTATCCCATAGGCGACACGATCGGAACCTTTTTGCACCTCATTAGAGAAGGGGTCGTGAAATTCGTCTTAAGAGAGCGACCTAGTCCGCGCCTCACCTTGTCTATCTCCATATTATCGTGGTTTTTATTGCAGCAACTTGTTACATATAAAATTGGAAAACAAATGGAGTACAAGCCTCAATCCACAAGTTTCGTGATCAATCGTCAAATTACAGCCGTGGTTCCAACAATTTAAGACGAAATTTGATCCCATGAAGACGAGCTGTGACGATGATCCAAAAGAGCAACCCTTGATGATGAAAAGGGAGATAATTCATTTTATTTTATTACTATCTTGTGTTGACGAAATAAAATTAATGATCTTATTTTTGTTGTAGGTGAATCTATGTACAATTCACGAATTTATACTTTGAGGTTAGTTTTGGACCTGCTAATATCCGAATTTGAGAATGTGTAAAACATGAAAGTTGTAGGCATTTCTGTTGGCTATCCGAAACATCTTAAATCACTGAAATCGGACATCGAACGAGAGAGATATGCTCCAAATACCGAGCACTGCTGCAGCTGCCAAATTGTGTGCGCGTTTTTTGAGGTATTCAAAGAATCGATAATGGAAAATTATTGAATCTGGTATGTTCTTCGTTTTCACATTACTTCAGATAATTTTGCACTAGTATTTATAATATAGCACGTGGTAATGATTTGAGATGTGTATGCATTTGTTCATATAATTTGACACACATATATTTATTGTTGCATGAAAATCTTTTGAAATAAATTCTTGAATGACCAATTATGTGTAGATTTTTTGAGAATAGTAGGTATATATTTAGTGCATTAAAGTTATTGTTTACACGAGGAATTGTATGTGTAAAAATTGCATGTTGTGGCCGCTTTGGATTTTCTTTTTTGGTTCTGTCATTCATGTTTCAAATTCCATATTTGACTAGTAAACGATTTTATTAATGTGAACTTAGAGGGTGTTTGGCTAAGCTTATTTAAAACAGCTGATAAGCTCTTACGTCTGATAAGATGTTTTTAGAGCTGATAAGTTGTTATATCTTATTTTTATGATTAATTTTTAGAGTGTTTGGATAATGAGCATATTTCCTATTTTTACTCATTATAAGATCTTAAATAAAAAGGTGAGGTAGAGGTACTTATTTAAAAAGATCTTATTTGGTCTCCAACAACTTATTTTTAAAAAATTTAAGATCTTTTTTTAAAAAATTACCAAACACTTTGGAAGAGCTTATAAGTTCTAAAACATCTTATAAGCTCCTTTTAACATCTTATAAGCTTAGCCAAACACCCTCTTAATTGCATTTAAGCTTAAACATATGACCGTTGTTGGAATTATGAGTTACAAAGATTAAAGTAGGTTATTGAAATTCATTTTAATAGGAAATAAAAATTGAAACGTTGGAATGAAAACGGTTTTATTTGTTTAAGAATTGATGAATTAATTTAGCAACAATTTCATTTGACTGTGAAAAATCCGTTGCACTGCCAAAATTACCTCTATATATTAATTCATGTTTAGTTATACTGCATGCAATTCTTTTTGGGCAAAAATGGAAGGATAAAATATTATTTGTTCATGATGTATTTACCGTGCTCTGACTGTGCATTTGAAGGATTAATTTGCATGCCCTTTTCTCGACTTTAAATAACTGGTGCCTTCTTAATCAGTAGACATTTGTGTATTGTGGTATGTGGTTGCGAAATTAATTTTGTTTAATCATGACATAATTTTCTAGAGAGAGGATATTTATGAAAATAAATAATTTATTTAAATTGAAAAATAGTAGAGGTTTTATAGTTTTCTCTCTAATTGTGAAAATGAGCATGATATACTATATCTTAAATTTAATTCATCATGCATGTGTTGAAACATTTGATGTGAATTAGTGGGGAATTAGTGGGGGTCTTAGAGAGCATGATCATATCATTAAACATTTTATATATTGTTTAAATATTGAGAAATAGTGGGGGTTTTAGTGTCTACCTATATGATAGCATGTTATAATTAATTTTAACGTGATCTTTGTTTAAATTGCTCACTTAATGATTGCAAATTTGTATAGTGATAATGTAATAAATTATGCTTTATTTGCAATCTTGATTATACAAGTAACTATCATAGGCCTAAATTTGCATACATGTGACACTGATGTGATTTACAAAGGCCTAATTGTGATTATTAAAATTTGCTGAAAATATATTAGCAAATAAATTTGTGATTTGTGAAGTAAAATGTTTTTGAAAGTTTTCAATATTATTGATTATTGAAAATCTAAATAAGCGGAATTATATTCCTACTTGAGTACATGTTTTCCTTGTGTGAATGAGCTATATCGATAATTTATAAGTCAAAATTCATATCAATTTTGATTGGTTGTTTTGACATTAGCCTGTGAAGAGGCCGGTTGATACCGAATGTGATACATAAGATCTTAGTGAGAATAAATCAAATGCTTTGTGCTTTGATAAATATGATTGAGAAAAATCAAATGCTTTGTGCTTTGATAAATGAGATTGAAAAACTGCAGTTGGCAAATTGCGAGAATCTTTTAATGGAATCCGGAACCATTAAAAGAAAATACAGTACTGTGAATCTATGTGAAAATTCACGTGAAAATTTAAGTGAAATTATCTGTGAAATTATATGAGAAATGGTTAATAAACTACTGAGTTCATGAGACTAAATGTCGAATAAGTGCTATTGAATTTGTGAAATTATATTTCATATTATTTCAGATTTAATCTGAAATGCATTGAGGGGGATTGGATTAAAGCCTAAAAATATTCGAAAAGTTGCTGATGAGGATACAACTGCCTAGGGACTGGAGATCCCAAGAACTAGGTCGGAGACCAACGATCTGAAAGCAACTTGATAGTGATAAAAGTGCACACTTTATTATCCATCCCTATGATGCGTGTGCACTAATAAAGCTCATAACGAATTGTGAGGTTGAGATTTTGATCTCTTAATGAATTCTATAGCCCGAATGGGTGGGGTGTTGGAGTTACGTAAACATCCTTGATAGAATTCACCTTGTGAGTGTGGAAGTGAGGCCGCTTCCTATGAGAATTATAGGCTATTCTCTAGAGCTCTCACGAGAAAGGGGTAAAGCACAAGGCCGTTAATGTGCTGGCTTTAGAAGCTTCGATCGGGACACTTTGAGTATTATGTGTGCAATATGATTCTACGTGCCCCAAGGGTCACTGTTTGAAGGCTAAGTCCACTTTGATTCTAGTACGGGAAACATATTGTACTAAGTGAAGGTTTGAAGGCATTGTCCACTTTCATTATGCATAATATTCCGCAAGAGCTCAAGTATTAGTAATATTCTTATTTTTATTAAAATAGTGGGGGATTGTTGGGGTTTTTAATAAAAATAATATATTTTATTATAAAATATAATAATGACTTTGACCACTTTTATGAGGATCATTAGACCACTATTTTGAAACCTTCAAAGTCATTATTCTCCTACATAAAACACCATAATTATATATTAAATTGAGGTTTTATGGGGGTCATATTATATGCTATATAAATGGGGCATTGTGGCTTGTAAAAGGGGTCAGAGGGAAGAAAAAAAAGAAACACTTTTCATCTATACTATATACATATATTTTGAGCTCTTGTTGTGTGTCGGGTGTAAGCTTCTACTTCACTTGAACGTGCAATTTCGGTGAAGTTACAGCGGAGAGATAGGCTGGGCTGTTGTATCCCATAGGCGACACGATCGGAACCTTTTTGCACCTCATTAGAGAAGGGGTCGTGAAATTCGTCTTAAGAGAGCGACCTAGTCCGCGCCTCACCTTGCCTATCTCCATATTATCGTGGTTTTTATTGCAGCAACTTGTTACATATAAAATTGGAAAACAAATGGAGTACAAGCCTCAATCCACAAGTTTCGTGATCAATCGTCAAATTACAGCCGTGGTTCCAACACCATCTTCATCACATGGATGGGTATGATTCTACTTGTTGATAACAGCACCATATATCTCCATTAAGGTCGAATTACTTTTGATGGAAATAATGTGAAGTAGATCTTTGTATCGACAACTTCCAAGAATCACAATGGGCACATCATTAGGTACATCATTTGTAGCCATTGTGGGGTGGGTGGGTTTTATAGTGATTTTTTCGTAGGAAAAAGAGGAAACTAGATGAGAGAAAGAGAGAAGAAAGAGAGCAGATAAAAAGGAAAAAAAAGAAGAAAGAAAAAGAAGATGAAGAGAGAAAAAATGAAGAGAGAGAAAATGGTGAGACTGAAAAAGAAGAGAGAGAATATAATAAAATATATTAAATTCACATTAGGAACTGATCTGCATGTTAGACGCGTGAGTAGGGACTGATTTACTTGGGGAAACTACCTAGGGACTGATCCGTGTTTTGTGTTTTGGATTAGGAATTAATATGTAGTTTCCCTTTAATATAATTCACTCTCTATCCCTCTTTCTCTCTTGAATAAATATTCTTGCGAAAAATAATTTTCACGACCAAACTGGACGTGCAAGATGCCCGATTCACGCTCAAATCTTCCGCGCCCGGTTTGGGGCCGCCTAAACAACTAAACAATTTAAAAAAAAAAAAAGATGCCCGATTACGCTCAAATCGGGCGCCCGGTTGGGCGCCTAACTCTCATTTTCGCTTCTGGTTTGGGTGCCTAAATAATAATAAAAAAAAAAACATATATATGCTACTCGAACACATGTCTAATGTGTGAAAGCCAAGTATCCTAACAAACTAGACTAACACGAATTTGATACTCTTATACTAGTTCATTATTCTCATAGTATCCTAACAAACTAGACTAACACGAATTTAATACTCTTATACTTAGTTAATTATCCTCATAGTATCCTAACAATCTAGACTAACACGAATTTGATTATCTTATACTTTAGTTAATTAGTCTCATTTGTTGCATTTACCCTGGGTAAAAAATACTTTATTAACCCGCTGATGAGACTTGAACCCGGGTCGCTCGAATGCGAGTTGAGTAACCTAACCAACTAGACTACAACATATTTAATACTTTATAGCTTTCTTTTAGTTTATTAATTACGTATAGCTTGATAAAAAAGTAATAACAAACCGAACGACCGGTCTTGACGCCGATCAGGGATTTGCACGCCCAGAACGGTCGCCAAAACCAGATTTCCACGCCCAAAATGGGCGTGTGAAAATAGTTTTTACGCCTATTTTGGGCGTGAAAACTATTTTCACACGCCCGTTTTGGGCGTGGAAATGATGCACACCAGCAACAAAAACAACCCAAAAAACGCAATTTTTTGGGGTTTTCACATGTTTAACCACAAAGTAAACACAAATACACACATATAACTAAATTAGATAAGAAATTACTTTTCAATTTGAGAGATTTTCGAATTTGCGAGGATTGTTGAGGGTTTTTGTTCATTTTGGGACTTTTGGGGGGTTTGGGTGGGTTGGGTGTTTGTAGAGGAGAAAGGTAAAAACACAATGAACAGTATTCGTAGTTTTAGTACCGCGTAAATCATTTCAGTTTTGTAAAATATAAAAAATAATACAATAGTAAATAGATACAAGATATACTCATATACACTGTAAGTGTCCAAAATACAAAATAATAGAAGATGTATTCGAGAGAAAGAGAGTGTGGAATTGCTAGTGAAAGTTTCCATGTCCTCATTGACAAAGATGGGTATTTATACACAAATTTGTTACAAGCATTCTCATGCTTTATTTAACTAAGCAATAGCTAAAAACATGACACGTATTTCATCCAAGGATAATATGATATATATCTTGTTTTGTCATTCCTTAGGTCATTAGGTAATTAAATATTATAATACCCCACTTGGACTAAGCATTATTGTAGCGGTCGTAAATTCGGATGAGTAAAATATATGTATGCCTCATTATAAACCTCAAGCCAGAAAATCCAGGGCAAAAACGATCAAAAGGGTAAATAGTGCAAAACTCAATCGAAGCAGCATCCATAAGCTGCCTCGTTAAAAACCTTTGCTCGAAAACCCAATGGGACAAAACTAAACATAAGGGAAAAATAGTGCAGCGCACTATTGTTCTCCATGAAATGAGCAATATATATAGCTTCTGAGATGGGTTGTCAATCTTACTTAATGGCTCTTCTCATTCCAATATCGTATACCAATTTTTCAAATGTAAATATCGTGCAATGATTTTTATATATCCACTTCGTACATATGCTATGTAGGCATCATTGTCTTCATAGTGGACCTGTATTCTAGTGAAAGCTTCCATATTCTCATTGCCAAAGATGAGTATTTATACACAAATTGCTAAAAATATTACACGTATTTCATCGTATTTCATCAGGGGATAATATTGAGCTTTGAGATATATCTTGCTTTATTATTCCTTAGTCTATAAGTAAGTGTGTATATATATATATATATATATATATATATATATATATATATATATATATATATATATATATATATAATTTTATTATTTTGTTTGTTTAAAATTGAGAAACTATTAAAAATTTGTTTACACACTACTATGCTTTAATCATTACAAAAAGTCTTGGGCATTTTTGTCTTTTTACCCTTGGTCAAAGATTAAAATGTCAATGGGTGCAGTGTGCTTCGAAATATACTAGTAATACACCCATGTGTTGCACGGTGAATATAGTGAAGAATGTAGTGTTATATTATGGAATATAATCGAATAGAGTGGGAACAAATAATTCTAAGAATTTTAGGAAAACCCATGGAGTTTTATCGGGGAAAAAATAGAAACCTATCGATTGAATTTTGATAATGATCATTAAAATAATAATTATATGAAGTAAAATAAATTGTATTATCTCCAACTGAAAATACAAAATATTGTCCTAACAAAATAATACAACTACTTTTTCTTCAATACACTTTTATCATCAGTGCAAATAAAAACAAATGCTTAGTTCAAATCAACCAATACTTGTAAGTAACTTGTAAACAAAATTAGATTCTTATTTGATAATTACAAACAACATAAAGGTAATGTTATTTGTAATTATCATCAGTGCAAATGCTTAGTTCAAATCAACCATTACTTGTAAGTAACCTGTAAACAAAATTAGATTCTTATTTGATAATTACAAACAACCTAAAGGTATGTTGGATTACGAAAAAATTATCCTTGTTTGGAAAATTACAACCATCCATTTGAGGTTCTCTCTTCACTTAGTACCCTTTTTTTTCTCAAAATGATAATTACAGCCTCCTTATTTTACTCATAATCATTTAGAATACTGTTTAAGAAAAATAAAACATAACGGGATCTCATAATGCGTACCAATAGCTTATAAGCTTATTATCCAAATATTTAAAAAAATAAGTTTAAAAATAAGACATAACTATAGACGAACTCTTAAAATAGCTTATCATATGTTTACAATAAGGCAGAATCAGAAGATGGACTATTTGCTCTTCATTTGCTTCATTTGCACGTCTTTTTTGTTCCCTAATAACTTCAGTCTGAAACTCGTAAGCCTGAATGAGTTATGTTAGATGTTGCTTCAAATTCTATATAAAATACTATGATATTCAAATAATAACAAAAATACACATACATACATAAGCATGGTTGATATAGTTAAATCATTAAATAAAGCATCAATATAACACTTAAATAGCCACATAATTGGAAAATGTGAGTAACATGTTGTTGTTACCCAAATTTTATACATAAGCACTGTTGGGAATTGGGCACGTGCACGCAGCGGAAAACAAAATATTTACATGAAATAAACAATTTAATTCAAATAATCACATGCTCGATTCGTATTAAATAATTAATTGTGTACCTTAACGTACGCTTCCAGCGTAAATTAAAGACAACATGCGTGTAGTTAATTCGATAATAAATCACATAGCATGCTGGCAGTAAATCATGAATTCATACAAACGATTACATATAGCAATTCACGAAATTCGTACTGCGAATATAAACATGTAATTTAATCTAATTAAATTAATACCTAATAAATATCGGATCCGAAAAATAACTCTTGGAGCGTGAGGCAAACTCTCGGATCGAAGCAGACTGCCACGGAAACCAATACGTGCAGTCGGGAGGAGCAAGGGCGGCACAACAGCGACAGACACGCTCAACGACGACGACGCCTGAGATCTACGCGCGGTCTTCGGGCGGCGCGTGCGGCGGTGCTTCGACAACGGCTTCTCGGCAATTCGACTCCTTGATCTTCCTCCTCTCAGATTTCACCTCGTATACTGAGATCTACTAAATACGTGGCACTAGACACGCAAAAGTCAGAATAGACGAAAGAAAAAGACAAAGGAAATATACTACCAATAGTAATCGGCACGTGAGGTCGATTCCGGCGACGGCGACGGAGCGGCGGCGGACGCGGGAGAATCGGCCAAGAGTGTGAGAGAGCGGCTAGGGTTTTCTCTAGTGTGTTGTGTTTTTTTTTTGTGCAAGACCTATAAATCATGTATTTATAATGTCTTGTATAAAAGTCCTAACTGGCTTAAGTTGGACCGGGCCCAACAACTTAAGTTCGTTAGTCTTTACTCGCTCGTTTCTCACAACTCAATGAAAATTATAACGATTACATTTTCGGAATCATTGAAACGTCATCGTCATTACGAGTGCCAATTCTCGATTTCCAATTTTTAAAAGTGGAAACCCTAATTCTGTGGACCTTCTAAATTTGGAAACTTCCCTATTTAGAAAGTTTACTAAGATGTTCGCCTATTCTTTTCATTTTCTTATTCTCATTCATAATTTCAAATTACGAATGTTGGACTCAATCATATTGACTTTCAATCATGCAAAGATTAAACATTTTTATCTTTGACCGTTTATTCAAAGAAGTCAAGTGCACGAGCAGTGTGACCCTCGATGGTTCAGGTGTAAGCTAACCGTGGGTCCACAACTCTTTGTGGTTTAAACTCGTCCCCAGAGTTACAATTAAGATGAAGGTCATTTCAACTTAATCTCCCAACGAATCAAAATTGGCGTCTAGCAACTACGCGTCATGATTCCCTAGATACAAATAAAGTGCCTACAAGAACCTTTTGATATAGTTAACGTACAGTACGATCCCTTTGATTCATATGTCCCAATTGAAGTAGAGGCATTGATTCATCCAGACCTCCTTAATAGTTAATTAACCGTGCGATCGTTCTAAGTGTTGTAATCGGTACGTGCATGACTTAGAGAATCGAATTCTCTAATCATCACTTAGTCAGCTCTGGCCAGAGACTTAAAGATTACAAACTATGAGAACACACAAGACATCCAAGAGTATTCTAGCGATCGAATCCCCGACTACAATGCACAGACTTCACTAGATTTCGGACTGCACGAACACTGTCGCTTGGGGCGGACCTCAGTGGAACTCACGGATAGGTCACGATACAAATGGTCCTCTAGTCACGGTGATGTCTAGGTCATAAGAACTAATGGTGTACAACTATACCATGGATATCTCTACTCGATTATTGAGAACCGCTTAGAGATTTCTAGGGTGAGGGAGTTCAGTGAACTCGTCAACTTACGAGCACCCACTTATGCATGCCGATATCACATTACCGTTTACTGATGAGACACACTACACATACATTAAGTGCTAGTCTCTTAATGGGAAAGACCGATATCCTCATTGGTGGCGTAACCCTTCGACTAGGAACACGTTTAACAGTTATAATACTTAAGTAAAGATCTCATGATCCTAAAAGATCAATTACAAGTACTTGTAATAACTGTAAGGACTATATCTATATTTGAACAAGGGACAAAGATATAGAATTCCAAGGTGTTTTATCATTAATACGAAAAATGATTATTTATTACAAGAATAAATGGAAAGACCACAGCCACAAGTTGGCTTGTTGGTCACCTACTCTAACAATCTCCCACTTGACCTAAAGCCAACTACCCATAAATCGTAATCCCATCGACTCTCGATGTTTCTCGTGTACCGACCTTGGTAAAGGCTTCGTGAAGGGGTCTGCAACGTTACCTTCCGATGTGATTCGATCTACTTTGACTTCACCTCTATCAATGATCTCTCGGATCACATGATACTTTCTCAGAATATGCTTGGACTTCTGATGAGATCTCGGCTCTTTAGCTTGCGCCACGACTCCGGTGTTATCACAGTACAACCGTACTGGTTCATTAGCATTAGGAATGACACCCAACTCTTGGATGAATTTCATTATCCAAGTCCCCTTTTTTTGCAGCTTCGGACGCTGCACTGTATTCAGCTTCGGCAGTGGAATCGGCTGTCGTGCTTTGTTCGGAACTCTTTCAACACACGACACCACCATTAAGCGTGAATATAAATCCCGAGTTCGACTTTGAGTCATCCACATCCGATTGAAAACTAGAGTCGGTAAAGCCCTCTAATTTCAACTTGGCACCCCCATAGACCAAAAATATATCATTAGTCCTTCGAAGTACTTGAGGATATGTTTCACAACCTTGCAGTGAGCTGGACCGGGGTTAGACTGATATCTGCTTGTGACACTCACAACATACGCAATATCGGGTCTAGTACATAGCATGCCATACATTATGCTTCCTATGGCAGAAGCATAAGGCGTTCTTTTCATCTCCTCTATTTCACTAGGTGTTTGAGGACACATGGATTTCGAGAGACGAACCCCGTGGGACATTGGAAAGAATCCCTTCTTGGATTCTTCCATGCTTAACCATTTCATAACGGTGTCTATGTACAAGCTTTGGGATAAGCCAAGCATCTTTCTTGCTCTATCTCTATAGATGCGCATTCCTAATACGTAAAATGCTTCTCCCAAATCCTTCATTGAGAAACGTGTGGACAACCAAGCTTTTGTCTGTTGCAACATTCCTACGTCATTCCCAATGAGTAGAATGTCATCGACATAAAGCAATGAGTAGAATGTCATCGACATAAAGCACCAAAAATATCACTTCCCTCCCACTAACCTTCTTGTATACATAAGGTTCCTCCGGGTTCTTCTCAAAATCAAACTTTTTGATAGTTGAGTCGAACCTTATGTTCCAACTACGGGATGCTTATTTCAATCCATAAATGGATCGCTGGAGTTTGCAAACTTTTTTCTCACTTCCAGAAGATATGAAGCCTTCCGGCTGCGCCATGTAAATTTCTTCCTCAATGTCTCCATTAAGGAAAGAGGTCTTCACATCCATTTGCCATATCTCGTAGTCGTACCACGCAGCTATGTCCAACAACATCCCAATGGACTTCAGTATCGCAACTGGTGAAAAGGTTTCCTCATAGTCAACACCTTGCCTTTGAATATATTCTTTCGCTAACAATCTACCTTTATAGGTCGACGACTTTCCATCCACTCCAATTTTCTTCTTATAGATCCACTTGCAGC
This sequence comes from Erythranthe guttata, assembly GCF_056151865.1. Classification (NCBI taxonomy): domain Eukaryota; kingdom Viridiplantae; phylum Streptophyta; class Magnoliopsida; order Lamiales; family Phrymaceae; genus Erythranthe; species Erythranthe guttata. Next base: position 12,440,180 of record NC_142533.1, read on the forward strand.
CTACGGGCAAGGTCCACACCTTGTTGGAGTCCATTTCGGATTTCATGGCAGTTAGCCAACGTCCCATGTATGCATCCGATACGGCCTCATTGTATGTTCTTGGATCGTGTCCAAGTCCAACATGATCTTCATCATTTTCGAGGAGGAATAACTTATCAGGCATTTTCCGAATTCTTTCGGATCTATGTACTGGAGATTCAGGAGATATATTAGTGGATTTTTGTATTGGCTCGATTACTTGTTCTTGTGCTTGAACTTCACTTTGCGGTTCTTGAAATACTTCAAGTTCTATCATGCTGCCTTTTCTATCGGATAGAAACTCCCTTTCTAGAAAGGTGGCATTTCTCAAAACAAACGTCTTTGCTTCCTTAACATAATAGAATTCGTATCCCATTGAGTCCTCCGGATACCCCAGAAAGTAGCATAAGTTGGATTTACTATCCAACTTATCTCCCACTAGTCGCTTCACGTAAGCGGGACAACCCCATGTCCTTATATGTTTGATGTTGGGCTTCCGGGAATGCCAAAGTTCGTATGGTGTGGATTTAACTGCTTTGGGTGTTAACTCTATTCACCAAATACGCGGCAGTGCGAAGTGCGTGACCCCATAAGTATGCCGGTAAGTTGGTGAACCCCATCATAGATCGAACCAAGTCTAACAAGGTTCTATTCCGACGCTAGGAAACTCCATTTAGTTGAGGAGTTTCAGGTGGAGTCCATTGAGATTGTATTCCATTCTCTTTTAGATAGCCAATGAACTCAATGCTCAAGTATTTTCCACCACGATCGGATCGCAGTTTCTTAATACTTCATCCGAGTTGTTTCTCTACTTCGTGTCTACAATCTTTGAACTTTTCAAATGTTTCGGACTTGTACTTCATCAAGTACACGTACCCATACCTAGAGTAATCGTCGGTAAATGTAGCATAGTAGTTGTAATCACCCTTCGCACTAACACTCAGTGGACCACATACGTCTGTATGGATCAAATACAAAAGACCCTCGGCCCGCACCATTTTCCCTTTGTAGGGTGACTTGGTCATTTTCCCTTTAAGGCAGGATTCACAGGTTTGTAGTGATTTCACGTCGTCCCAAGTGAACAATCTTTCACCAACAAAATCATCATCCTTCTTAAAGAGACATGACCTAATCTAGCGTGCCAAAGTTGTTCGGGGTTTTGATCTATCTCCTTACGTTTTGCTGATATAACATTAATAGGTATTTCACTTGGATTTAGTTCATATAAGTTGTTTAATAGTCGTCCCTTGCAAATCAAATTTTCATTCTTTTGTATCATGCAAATCGAATTTCGAAAAACAAAAGTAAAAACTTCAATATCCAAAACGGGAATAAAAATAAGGTTTCTAATGAGAGACGGAACAAATAAACAGTCGTTCAAACAATAGGAAAACCAGAATCCGAAACATTTAAGTAAATAGTCCCAATGGCTTCGGCAGCAACTCTTGCTCCATTCCCATCCGTAGGTAGGTCTCACCCGCTCTAAGCTTTCTACATCTTGTCGTTAGCTGCAAATCATTACATAGGTGTGAGCCACAGCCCGTATCTAATACCCAAGAAGAAGAACTGACAGACAAATTTACGTCAATGAAATAAGTACCCTTTTCAGAACGTTTCTGCTTTAGGTAAGCCTTGCAGTTGCGGCACCAATGCCCTTTCTTTCCACAGTGATGGCAAGCATCATCAGCATGTTTGCTGACTTTCGCCTTAGGGCCCCTACTACCTTCGCCAACTTCGAACTTGCTGTTTGGGAATGGAACTCTTTCCTTTCTCTTCTTTTGGGAAGAACTCTTCTTTCCAGAAGTGGCAACAGCGAGAACATATTTCTTTTTTTTGATGGTAGACTCGAAATTGACTAACATGTTCATTAACTCATCCAAGGAGGATCAAATTTGTTCATGTTGAAGTTCATTATGAACGATTCATAGGAACTAGGAAGGGACAACATGATCAAATCCAACGAGAGCTCGGCAGGGAGGGTGACGTCAAGGTTCACTAGCTTTTCAAGGAGAGTGATCATCTTGAGACAGTGCTCGTGGACCGAAGCCCCTTTGCGCAGTCTCGCAGTGGTAAAATCCTTTGTAGCAGTGTACCTTGACGCCCTAATATTCTCACTATACATGCTATCGAGATGAGCCTTGATATCGAAAGCATGTTTGTGAGACTCATATTTCCTCGCAAGCGCGGGCTCTATGGCAACTATCATGTAGAACCTAGCATGAGTGTCGTCTTTCTTCTATGCTTCATAAGTTTCCTTTTAAGCATCGGTCGCAGTGTCGGGTATAGTAGCAGGAAGTCTCTCATTAAGGACATTGAGACGCCCCTCAACGTTTAACACAAGTTTAAGACCACGTAACCAAGCTAGGTAATTAGAGCCATTGCGTTTATTGTCGAGGATTGACATTCTGGGATTCTTAGACATGATTATCTGAGAGGTTAGAGAAGAGGATTATTAGAGATTCGTATTAAATATTTTTTACAATTAAATATTTGGACTTTTGTTATTTAATTGTTCTCCCACTAATTTTATCGAGTTTCACTTCCCTCTAGTAGACAAACGAGAAAACCGATTTTTATTTAATGGGGGCATTAGGTCCAATAGGCAAATATTACCCGTAGTTAATCTAGCCCGATTATATTTGCCCATAGGTAGATCACAATCAATCATATCCTTTATATGACCCTAAAGTAATTTTTCTCACACTGGATAATGACCTAAGTTAATCTCGCGAATTCAAAATCTTCGTGTGTCAAGTCTAACCTACCAATCAAAGATGCTCATTGAACTTAATTATGCCACACTAATGCAGTCCCTAAGTTAATCTAGCCGACCACGTTAATCTAGCATAACCTTTTCTATGGCTACCTTCATCGTTATGTCAATGGAATTACCGCTTACCTTACTATAGCACCCCCCGCTAACACGGCTTACTGCACTATTGCAAGGGGCTACACATAATTCAACCGTTGGCAGAAAGAAAAAAAATTCAATAGATTGGTTTTTCTTTATAGCTTGAAATAATTCTTAATTAAATTAAGAATGAGGGAATTTTTAGAAAAAGTTTTATCTCATCAGAAGGTTTGGATTGGTCAATGTGATTCCTACATCTATGTTCTCTAAAGGTATATGGAAACGCATATTGTTCTAAGAGGAACATACGATCTAACTATATACTTAATTACATTAATTAATTATTGAGTTTTTCAAAATAATTATAGGACCTCAACTAGCATAAATTAATCAAACAACGTTGAGGTACTAGTAATTAAGTTGAAGTATAATCAATATTATATATGTGTTTTATTAATTAAGATCAATTTAACAATTTAAACTAATTAATCAATCTAACACCTATTTACTAAAATAGATGATTGTTGAATCGATTATCTACTTGGGATTAACTGAAAATAATTTTTTTAAAAATTAAAATCAATTTGTTTTAAGTTTAATTTTAAAAATCTGAGATAATTTTTTTATTATATATATATATATATATACATATATATATATATATATATATATATATATATATATATATATATATATATATATATATATATATATACATATATATATATATATATACATATATATATATATACATATATATATATATATATATACATATATATATATATATATATATATATATATATATATATATATATATATATATATATATATATATATATATATATATATATATATATATATATATATATATATATATATATTCATCCTTCAACTTTCGCAACCACAAAATTAGTCTTTAAAGTCATCATTTTTTGACACTTCTGTTTGACCGTTTGGAGTCAATGTCTAGCTGGAGCACACCTACAATCCAACTCACACTTTTCCCTAATTTCTCAAACCCGAATTCCTAACTTTGCTTTTAGTCTCTCGATCTGGTAAGCCCTAGCAAAAGCAATCCCGAAATTCCCACCATATTTCTCTCTTGATCGGTAACCCTAGTTTGTAATCCCATAATCCATAAAATCCATATGAAATCAGGAGGTGGACACTGGAGTCTTGGGTTGTGCGAAGCCCAAACAAGGAAATGTCGAGAATGAGTACTCCGCGGCTTGGTTTTTCGAATTACAGTAAATTTACATAAATTTGTAGTTTAGTTACTTAAATTTGTAGTTTATAACTTGTCTTACATAGGGGTAGGCATTCGGATCGAGTTATTCGGGTTTTAACCCGACCTGGTTTGGTTTTATCTGATCGGATCGGATGATTTTTAAATGTACCGGGTTTCGTCGAGTTTGGGTACCCGGTGTTCACAAATCGGGTCGGGTCCGAGTAATAGTATTCCTACTTGGATACCCAATCGGGCACCGGCTAAAAAAAAAAAAAACAAACAAACTAAACTATAGATATCTTACTCCCAAGCCAAACACAATTGTCTTACATAGGCATTGTATTTGACATTGTATTAATTACCAAATATCAATATATTCAATGTCAAGTTATAAAATTTTCTAAAGAGAAAAAAAAAACCAAGAAAAACCTAAAAAATAAAATATGAAGTTATTAATTCATTTTTCAAAGAAAAAGAAGATAGGAACCAAAACAAAGGGCTTCTTATATTATTTATATTTTAAATAAATGATTTTGTACTAGGTGGTGGCATTATGGGACTACTAAGTTTCGAAAATCAAAATTATTATTTGTTGGGAAAATTGGTTAAAAATTGAGTCATGAACAATTTTTTATCAATGTTATTGTACAGTCTAATTGAGTATATAAATGAATTTTGGATTAGAACCAATTTTGTGGTGAATGAAAAAATTACTAGTCCAAAATATAAGGAAAGTGGGATTTGAGTTATCCCACATTGGAAAAGTAGAGAAGTACTGAGCTGTATATATATCAAAATATTGGGACGGGCCAAAAACATTAGGTCATGGGCTTTTAACCCATTGGGCCCTTATTACTCGAAGCCCATCTCGATTGGTCTGACTGGTCTGAATTGGTGCGGCCGAACCAATGCAAACCATTCGGCTCAACTCGAAATGGTGCAACCACTCCCAATTGGCTCAACTCGAAATGGTGCAACCATTCAAACAAAAGGTACCTTTTTGCTCCAAAGGACACTACTTTTCGAACCTTATAAATAGACCATAACTTTCCCAAAATTCCTCACTTCAATCCAAAAACAAGCCTACTACATATTAAGCCTACCCTTCACAGATTCTCTCGAAAAGTTCTACACAAAGTACAGTTCGTCGTACTTGGGATTTGGAGTGCTCCTATTCCAAGTTTAGCCGTTGTATCTTGGGAGACGCTTTCCATTTAATCCGTTAGCACCGTTGCGGGGAAATTTCGTCTTAAGGACAGAGTCAACTCGCCTCGGCTAATCTTTCCGTATTTTCACTAATTAATTTGTTCAACCAATTTACTAAATTCACTACCCGTTTTATGTATCGGGAACAACATTATTGAATATTGGTGTTGTAAAAAAAAAAAAAAAACCTCGAACCCGACCCGAGATAACCGGACACCTGGTTATTTCGGGATGGGTTCAGGTAATGATTTCTATGTCAAAATCCCGAATAACCCGATCTGAATGCCCACCTCTACGTGTCTGATTGTTGCTTGTTTTTATATTTTTTCTCTGTTTCTTTAATTATAAAAATTGAAAAATAATTTAATTTGTAGTGTTAGGTCTATTTCGGGATGGGTTCAGGTAATCATTTCTATGTCAAAATCCCGAATAACCCGATCCGAATGCCCACCTCTACTTGTCTGATTGTTGCTTGTTTTTATATTTTTTCTCTGTTTCTTTAATTATAAAAACTGAAAAATAATTTAATTTGTAGTGTTAGGTCTGTTTGCACTTTATATTAATCTTATTGTCAAATCCAATGAATTTAATTGATTAGTCAAGGTAAGATGATATAAATTGTATTTATTTATAACACTTTTAAGTTATTTATATTTCCGTACGGCATATCACTGACTGCATATGAACAATAAGAAGATTTAGAGGACCCCTACAACAACAAGCACATATGACCAGTTTTATGTATCGGGAACAACAATCTTAAGACGAAATTTTTTGTGATTTAGTAAATTGTGTTTTCTGCACATGTTGGTAAACGAGATGGAGAAGAAGATAGTCTGCCAAAAATCAAGAAGTTACAAAATACAATTGGAGAAAGTTTATTTTCGGACAGAACATGAAGTCCACATTCTTGCCCATTTTCGAAGGTGTTACAGTCCGAATATGGCAAATTAACATTTCACCGAAGTTGTAGATAATCAAGTTAGCTTTCCAGAACATGTTAGATCGTCACAATCGGAGATCGTACGAGGAAGTTATGATGAAAACACGAAAGGGTGGCAGAACTGCCAATGCATCTTTTCATGAAAAATACAACCGTTCGTGACCAATGCAACTCGTCGCATATTAACGCATCACCAATGTCCAATGCACGAAATTTTGGTGAAAGAAGACTGAATCGAAGATCAATAATGAGGTTTTATATTATTTTTGATTCATGAATATTATTTAATACATTTTTTTCTTGTTCCATTGTAGGTGCAAATTTACAGCACACCTATTCCGACTTCGAGGCTTATTTTGATCATGATCCAGTCTGAATCTCAGAAAACGTAAAAGATAAAAGTTGTAGAAAAGTTTGTTGGTTGTTCGGATCATATTGAATCAACAAAATCGGACTTGGGACGGAAGAGATATGAATAAATCATTCAGCACTGCCATAATATTGACACGATTTGGTGCTACCCACAAAATCTTGAATTGACGAACATATAATTTATCGGGTACGCTTTCTAATTATAAGATATCTATTTGTGAAATACATTGATAATGCTATATGATATAATGGTGGATTATTGCATGATAGTTTAATTTCTATGTGGAAGCATGGTAAACCATATACAATATATATGCTTAATGAATATTCATTATGTTTGTGTATGTACACTAATAATAGAAATATTTTTATCCTAAATGCAATAAAGTGATAGCATATATGTTAATTATTTGAATAAGTGTATTATAAACATCATGATATGTGCTATACTAATGACATTTCTCATGAAAATGCAATATTTATTTGCATAAATTGCTTATAGTTTGATATGGGATTAACTTTCTCCCAATTTGATGTGGAACTGTCCGGTTGATTGATTTTCGAATATGTGAGTACGTGAACTTATTAACGTTTTTATTATTGTCATGATCGATTAGACTTGTCTCATATATTAAGTATAGTAAGAGGAATATTATTATACATATTATTTTTTGCGTAAGCCATACTAATTCCTTAGAATTGTGTTATTGCATGGACAAGCATTGATTACGTGCTATAAAATTTATATCAATTCATTATGTTGGACATGAACTAATTTATGGCATGAAATATTATGTTCAAACTTGATGTTATTATATACTCGTGTGTATACTATATGTTGATATAATATGCTTGATATATTGTTTCTTTCTATGATCAACGAGTATGAACGTCGTGCTCACATGTCATATATTATGTTTATTATAATATTTATGTACATATGTTTTATATATATGAATCATACTATTGTTTAATTAAAAGCGTGATTGAAATAAAATAGAAAGAAAGAGAAGCTCAATTCATGAGAGCACATGAGTAGTTCTTGTCTCAAGAACATAAGAGAAGATCGAATCGTTGGTTTAATTTGATTTTTTGATATCACATTTACAATGTGATGATCTACAATGTGAATGGATGAGATCGAATTTTGATTTCCAAACATCCGAAATAATTGCAAACAACAATGAATGCTTTGTTGAAATAAAATTCGAGCAATTTACTTAAGAGCTTGTTTTGTAGAATTAAATCGTTGGATTTGGCTGAATTTTGAACGGCATGTTTAGGACATACAATCCAAAATTATGAACGATTAAGATTAGAATTTGTATATTCTAACGTTAATATTGAATAGTGGAGATCAACCACCATTTGAAGAGATTAATATTCTCTTGTTTATTAACAAGATTTAAGTATCTTGACGGGTTTTCTCTTTTGAGGAAAATGAAGAAATCTTATTTGTTGACAAGATTTAAGTATCTTGAGAAGATTTCTCTTTCTGTACTTTCTTGAGAGAAAGAAATACAATACTTTGTAATTAAATATGTTGATGATCCAATATATTTTTCTAACAAAAGAAGATGTATTTTGTTATATGTTGTATCCTTATTAATAAAATAAAAATAAGGATTTCAAAGCATTTAAATGCTATGTGAATGAAAGTTGGAAAGTGCCAACTTTGACAAATGAATTAAAAATGAGAACCAAAACTTTTGGAAAAAGTTTATGGATATTATATTGATAAATTCTAGAATACATACTCTAGAATTTGTGGGGGAAATTAGATATCCCGAGCTACCACGTTAATATTGAGAAATGTGGGGGTCTTTAGGCCCTAACCACATAAATTAAATATTCCGACCTAACCACATTAATATTTAGAAATGTGGGGGTGTTTAGGCAAAGGTAAAAAAAAAAAATACCTAAATAAAATACTTAAGCATATTCATTGAATATGCAAATAATGATTGTGCATAAGATAGTCATTCTTGATGCAAATTACATTATATTTTTCTTGTAAAATAAGAAAATAAATAAGTTCTAAATAAGAGAACTAATAAATGTCTAAGTGGTAAATCATCAAAGTGATGAACAATCAAGTTAAAATATGTGTATGTGTGATTGGTAAATCATCAAAGTGATGAACAACCAAGATACAACAAGATAACAAAGAAAATCAATATGCTTGATTTTGATTTGATTTTATAATTTATGAGTTATAAAATGAACAAAAGGACAATTATTGAAATATTGTCTACATTGGAAGAATGTACGTGGAAGTTAGTTTGTCTTCTTCCAAGTAGTAAACCATTAAGGTTTTGATGGACTATTGAAAGGAATGATTAAGGGTGGTCCAATAAAGCTAAATTAAATAGCTATGGAAAAATCTTGATTATTTATAACATTGTAATATCAAGCTAAATTAAATAGCTATGGAAATATTCTAAAGTAATATTTGATAAAATTGTGTTAGTAATTCTCGTAATAACGAGTGTGGCCAGTGTGTTTATATTAAAAGCACATGGAAGTATATGTCTATAGACGACATTATAATCATGAGACGATAGTGATCATGATACTATTTTGAACGTTGAGAAAATATTGGAAAAGTAAAAATAAAATTTTTGATGCAAAAGACGAGGGTCTAGACGATGTAATCTTACAGATTAAAATCACTAAGTAAAAATAAAATTTTTGATGCAAAAGACGAGGGTCTAGACGATGTAATCTTACAGATTAAAATCACTAAGTCAAAGTAGTCTTATTGAAAGTCTCATGTTGAGACACTACTAGAAAATTGATCTAGTTATCTAAAGACCAAGGGTTTACCTTGCCAAAAATAATGATGAACAATGGTTCAATTACAAATATTTTTGGATAGTTTGTCAGCATAATGAATTGCAAACTAGTAAATATATGTAATTCCAAAATAAATAATCATTCAATGATATTATAAGGATTCTTAGGTAATCTAAGTATCGCCTTTAAATGAATTACATTAAAGAAAATATCTTATTGTATTAGGAAAGTACATTGGATATATGAGTCCACTAAGATTATGTATCTTGGAAATCCTCAAACAAAATTGAATAGCTCGATTCATGGTCGAATTCGAATGTATAACTTGAGATAAGGTTAGAAAAGAAGTTGAATAAACTTCATAAAATTATTGGAGGATGTTCCGTGTTGGACTAAGTCGGTGTCTACAATTATGATAACCAATCGGTTACGTTAAGGGCACAAACGACATGTATAATGGCAAGTATCGATATACTCGTACACATAAGACCATTAGGCAATTGATCTCAAAAGAAATAATATAACATTGATTATAAAAATTAATGGTTAATAGCGGATCCGCGACTAAAAGTCAACTAAAGAGATCAAACATATTGCCTGTCTAGGGGAGTGAGATTAAAACCCATAAATTAAGGACAATCTTGGTGGTAACCCAACCATGCTGACTGGAGATCCCAAGAACTGGTTCAAAAGGGACAACTAAGCTAAGAAAGTTCAGTGATGCACTAAGGAGTATATATTCCTATGGAATAATATATTTCCAACTCATTCCCGTGATAGACATTAGTGCTGCCTGCAGAGAGGGTAAAGGATAAGCGAAAGCTTTTAATGATTCCAAAACCTTATAACAAAAGGTGAGGTATTGGCAGGATACCTTTAATAGGATATCACCTATGTAAGTGTATGAAGTGAGGGCCGCTTCAAAAACTTGACAAACACTTATGAATCCAAGATGTGTGTCCATGGCCAAAACGGACACAATCATGAGAACTAAGGAAATGTGAGAATAGTATTGTGTGGGTTGCATTGTCTTGGTTTACACGAACGGCTGACAGTTCAAGACATCGCGTTCACTACTCAGCCTAGTAAATCCGATGTAACTCCACTACGGAAGGTTCAAAGCTATATGCTACCTATCCCGATGCAGTACTATTCGCGGGAACTCTAGAGAGAATCGACACCCTCGTTTTCATTCATGTGGGGGATTGTTGGGAAAATTGGTTAAAAATTGAGTCATGAACAATTTTTTATCAATGTTATTGTACGGTCTAATTGAGTATATAAATGAATTTTGGATTAGAACCAATTTTGTGGTGAATGAAAAAATTACTAGTCCAAAATATAAGGAAAGTGGGATTTGAGTTATCCCACATTGGAAAAGTAGAGAAGTACTGAGCTGTATATATATCAAAATATTGGGACGGGCCAAAAACATTAGGTCATGGGCTTTTAACCCATTGGGCCCTTATTACTCGAAGCCCATCTCGATTGGTCTGACTGGTCTGAATTGGTGCGGCCGAACCAATGCAAACCATTCGGCTCAACTCGAAATGGTGCAACCACTCCCAATTGGCTCAACTCGAAATGGTGCAACCATTCAAACAAAAGGTACCTTTTTGCTCCAAAGGACACTACTTTTCGAACCTTATAAATAGACCATAACTTTCCCAAAATTCCTCACTTCAATCCAAAAACAAGCCTACTACATATTAAGCCTACCCTTCACAGATTCTCTCGAAAAGTTCTACACAAAGTACAGTTCGTCGTACTTGGGATTTGGAGTGCTCCTATTCCAAGTTTAGCCGTTGTATCTTGGGAGACGCTTTCCATTTAATCCGTTAGCACCGTTGCGGGGAAATTTCGTCTTAAGGACAGAGTCAACTCGCCTCGGCTAATCTTTCCGTATTTTCACTAATTAATTTGTTCAACCAATTTACTAAATTCACTACCCGTTTTATGTATCGGGAACAACATTATTGAATATTGGTGTTGTAAAAAAAAAAAAAAAACCTCGAACCCGACCCGAGATAACCGGACACCTGGTTATTTCGGGATGGGTTCAGGTAATGATTTCTATGTCAAAATCCCGAATAACCCGATCTGAATGCCCACCTCTACGTGTCTGATTGTTGCTTGTTTTTATATTTTTTCTCTGTTTCTTTAATTATAAAAATTGAAAAATAATTTAATTTGTAGTGTTAGGTCTATTTCGGGATGGGTTCAGGTAATCATTTCTATGTCAAAATCCCGAATAACCCGATCCGAATGCCCACCTCTACTTGTCTGATTGTTGCTTGTTTTTATATTTTTTCTCTGTTTCTTTAATTATAAAAACTGAAAAATAATTTAATTTGTAGTGTTAGGTCTGTTTGCACTTTATATTAATCTTATTGTCAAATCCAATGAATTTAATTGATTAGTCAAGGTAATATGATATAAATTGTATTTATTTATAACACTTTTAAGTTATTTATATTTCCGTACGGCATATCACTGACTGCATATGAACAATAAGAAGATTTAGAGGACCCCTACAACAACAACCACATATGACCAGTTTTATGTATCGGGAACAACAATCTTAAGACGAAATTTTTTGTGATTTAGTAAATTGTGTTTTCTGCACATGTTGGTAAACGAGATGGAGAAGAAGATAGTCTGCCAAAAATCAAGAAGTTACAAAATACAATTGGAGAAAGTTTATTTTCGGACAGAACATGAAGTCCACATTCTTGCCCATTTTCGAAGGTGTTACAGTCCGAATATGGCAAATTAACATTTCACCGAAGTTGTAGATAATCAAGTTAGATTTCCAGAACATGTTAGATCGTCACAATCGGAGATCGTACGAGGAAGTTATGATGAAAACACGAAAGGGTGGCAGAACTGCCAATGCATCTTTTCATGAAAAATACAACCGTTCGTGACCAATGCAACTCGTCGCATATTAACGCATCACCAATGTCCAATGCACGAAATTTTGGTGAAAGAAGACTGAATCGAAGATCAATAATGAGGTTTTATATTATTTTTGATTCATGAATATTATTTAATACATTTTTTTCTTGTTCCATTGTAGGTGCAAATTTACAGCACACCTATTCCGACTTCGAGGCTTATTTTGATCATGATCCAGTCCGAATCTCAGAAAACGTAAAAGATAAAAGTTGTAGAAAAGTTTGTTGGTTGTTCGGATCATATTGAATCAACAAAATCGGACTTGGGACGGAAGAGATATGAATAAATCATTCAGCACTGCCATAATATTGACACGATTTGGTGCTACCCACAAAATCTTGAATTGACGAACATATAATTTATCGGGTACGCTTTCTAATTATAAGATATCTATTTGTGAAATACATTGATAATGCTATATGATATAATGGTGGATTATTGCATGATAGTTTAATTTCTATGTGGAAGCATGGTAAACCATATACAATATATATGCTTAATGAATATTCATTATGTTTGTGTATGTACACTAATAATAGAAATATTTTTATCCTAAATGCAATAAAGTGATAGCATATATGTTAATTATTTGAATAAGTGTATTATAAACATCATGATATGTGCTATACTAATGACATTTCTCATGAAAATGCAATATTTATTTGCATAAATTGCTTATAGTTTGATATGGGATTAACTTTCTCCCAATTTGATGTGGAACTGTCCGGTTGATTGATTTTCGAATATGTGAGTACGTGAACTTATTAACGTTTTTATTATTGTCATGATCGATTAGACTTGTCTCATATATTAAGTATAGTAAGAGGAATATTATTATACATATTATTTTTTGCGTAAGCCATACTAATTCCTTAGAATTGTGTTATTGCATGGACAAGCATTGATTACGTGCTATAAAATTTATATCAATTCATTATGTTGGACATGAACTAATTTATGGCATGAAATATTATGTTCAAACTTGATGTTATTATATACTCGTGTGTATACTATATGTTGATATAATATGCTTGATATATTGTTTCTTTCTATGATCAACGAGTATGAACGTCGTGCTCACATGTCATATATTATGTTTATTATAATATTTATGTACATATGTTTTATATATATGAATCATACTATTGTTTAATTAAAAGCGTGATTGAAATAAAATAGAAAGAAAGAGAAGCTCAATTCATGAGAGCACATGAGTAGTTCTTGTCTCAAGAACATAAGAGAAGATCGAATCGTTGGTTTAATTTGATTTTTTGATATCACATTTACAATGTGATGATCTACAATGTGAATGGATGAGATCGAATTTTGATTTCCAAACATCCGAAATAATTGCAAACAACAATGAATGCTTTGTTGAAATAAAATTCGAGCAATTTACTTAAGAGCTTGTTTTGTAGAATTAAATCGTTGGATTTGGCTGAATTTTGAACGGCATGTTTAGGACATACAATCCAAAATTATGAACGATTAAGATTAGAATTTGTATATTCTAACGTTAATATTGAATAGTGGAGATCAACCACCATTTGAAGAGATTAATATTCTCTTGTTTATTAACAAGATTTAAGTATCTTGACGGGTTTTCTCTTTTGAGGAAAATGAAGAAATCTTATTTGTTGACAAGATTTAAGTATCTTGAGAAGATTTCTCTTTCTGTACTTTCTTGAGAGAAAGAAATACAATACTTTGTAATTAAATATGTTGATGATCCAATATATTTTTCTAACAAAAGAAGATGTATTTTGTTATATGTTGTATCCTTATTAATAAAATAAAAATAAGGATTTCAAAGCATTTAAATGCTATGTGAATGAAAGTTGGAAAGTGCCAACTTTGACAAATGAATTAAAAATGAGAACCAAAACTTTTGGAAAAAGTTTATGGATATTATATTGATAAATTCTAGAATACATACTCTAGAATTTGTGGGGGAAATTAGATATCCCGAGCTACCACGTTAATATTGAGAAATGTGGGGGTCTTTAGGCCCTAACCACATAAATTAAATATTCCGACCTAACCACATTAATATTTAGAAATGTGGGGGTGTTTAGGCAAAGGTAAAAAAAAAAAATACCTAAATAAAATACTTAAGCATATTCATTGAATATGCAAATAATGATTGTGCATAAGATAGTCATTCTTGATGCAAATTACATTATATTTTTCTTGTAAAATAAGAAAATAAATAAGTTCTAAATAAGAGAACTAATAAATGTCTAAGTGGTAAATCATCAAAGTGATGAACAATCAAGTTAAAATATGTGTATGTGTGATTGGTAAATCATCAAAGTGATGAACAACCAAGATACAACAAGATAACAAAGAAAATCAATATGCTTGATTTTGATTTGATTTTATAATTTATGAGTTATAAAATGAACAAAAGGACAATTATTGAAATATTGTCTACATTGGAAGAATGTACGTGGAAGTTAGTTTGTCTTCTTCCAAGTAGTAAACCATTAAGGTTTTGATGGACTATTGAAAGGAATGATTAAGGGTGGTCCAATAAAGCTAAATTAAATAGCTATGGAAAAATCTTGATTATTTATAACATTGTAATATCAAGCTAAATTAAATAGCTATGGAAATATTCTAAAGTAATATTTGATAAAATTGTGTTAGTAATTCTCGTAATAACGAGTGTGGCCAGTGTGTTTATATTAAAAGCACATGGAAGTATATGTCTATAGACGACATTATAATCATGAGACGATAGTGATCATGATACTATTTTGAACGTTGAGAAAATATTGGAAAAGTAAAAATAAAATTTTTGATGCAAAAGACGAGGGTCTAGACGATGTAATCTTACAGATTAAAATCACTAAGTAAAAATAAAATTTTTGATGCAAAAGACGAGGGTCTAGACGATGTAATCTTACAGATTAAAATCACTAAGTCAAAGATAGTCTTATTGAAAGTCTCATGTTGAGACACTACTAGAAAATTGATCTAGTTATCTAAAGACCAAGGGTTTACCTTGCCAAAAATAATGATGAACAATGGTTCAATTACAAATATTTTTGGATAGTTTGTCAGCATAATGAATTGCAAACTAGTAAATATATGTAATTCCAAAATAAATAATCATTCAATGATATTATAAGGATTCTTAGGTAATCTAAGTATCGCCTTTAAATGAATTACATTAAAGAAAATATCTTATTGTATTAGGAAAGTACATTGGATATATGAGTCCACTAAGATTATGTATCTTGGAAATCCTCAAACAAAATTGAATAGCTCGATTCATGGTCGAATTCGAATGTATAACTTGAGATAAGGTTAGAAAAGAAGTTGAATAAACTTCATAAAATTATTGGAGGATGTTCCGTGTTGGACTAAGTCGGTGTCTACAATTATGATAACCAATCGGTTACGTTAAGGGCACAAACGACATGTATAATGGCAAGTATCGATATACTCGTACACATAAGACCATTAGGCAATTGATCTCAAAAGAAATAATATAACATTGATTATAAAAATTAATGGTTAATAGCGGATCCGCGACTAAAAGTCAACTAAAGAGATCAAACATATTGCCTGTCTAGGGGAGTGAGATTAAAACCCATAAATTAAGGACAATCTTGGTGGTAACCCAACCATGCTGACTGGAGATCCCAAGAACTGGTTCAAAAGGGACAACTAAGCTAAGAAAGTTCAGTGATGCACTAAGGAGTATATATTCCTATGGAATAATATATTTCCAACTCATTCCCGTGATAGACATTAGTGCTGCCTGCAGAGAGGGTAAAGGATAAGCGAAAGCTTTTAATGATTCCAAAACCTTATAACAAAAGGTGAGGTATTGGCAGGATACCTTTAATAGGATATCACCTATGTAAGTGTATGAAGTGAGGGCCGCTTCAAAAACTTGACAAACACTTATGAATCCAAGATGTGTGTCCATGGCCAAAACGGACACAATCATGAGAACTAAGGAAATGTGAGAATAGTATTGTGTGGGTTGCATTGTCTTGGTTTACACGAACGGCTGACAGTTCAAGACATCGCGTTCACTACTCAGCCTAGTAAATCCGATGTAACTCCACTACGGAAGGTTCAAAGCTATATGCTACCTATCCCGATGCAGTACTATTCGCGGGAACTCTAGAGAGAATCGACGCCCTCGTTTTCATTCATGTGGGGGATTGTTGGGAAAATTGGTTAAAAATTGAGTCATGAACAATTTTTTATCAATGTTATTGTACGGTCTAATTGAGTATATAAATGAATTTTGGATTAGAACCAATTTTGTGGTGAATGAAAAAATTACTAGTCCAAAATATAAGGAAAGTGGGATTTGAGTTATCCCACATTGGAAAAGTAGAGAAGTACTGAGCTGTATATATATCAAAATATTGGGACGGGCCAAAAACATTAGGTCATGGGCTTTTAACCCATTGGGCCCTTATTACTCGAAGCCCATCTCGATTGGTCTGACTGGTCTGAATTGGTGCGGCCGAACCAATGCAAACCATTCGGCTCAACTCGAAATGGTGCAACCACTCCCAATTGGCTCAACTCGAAATGGTGCAACCATTCAAACAAAAGGTACCTTTTTGCTCCAAAGGACACTACTTTTCGAACCTTATAAATAGACCATAACTTTCCCAAAATTCCTCACTTCAATCCAAAAACAAGCCTACTACATATTAAGCCTACCCTTCACAGATTCTCTCGAAAAGTTCTACACAAAGTACAGTTCGTCGTACTTGGGATTTGGAGTGCTCCTATTCCATGTTTAGCCGTTGTATCTTGGGAGACGCTTTCCATTTAATCCGTTAGCACCGTTGCGGGGAAATTTCGTCTTAAGGACAGAGTCAACTCGCCTCGGCTAATCTTTCCGTATTTTCACTAATTAATTTGTTCAACCAATTTACTAAATTCACTACCCGTTTTATGTATCGGGAACAACATTATTGAATATTGGTGTTGTAAAAAAAAAAAAAAAAAACCTCGAACCCGACCCGAGATAACCGGACACCTGGTTATTTCGGGATGGGTTCAGGTAATGATTTCTATGTCAAAATCCCGAATAACCCGATCTGAATGCCCACCTCTACTTGTCTGATTGTTGCTTGTTTTTATATTTTTTCTCTGTTTCTTTAATTATAAAAATTGAAAAATAATTTAATTTGTAGTGTTAGGTCTATTTCGGGATGGGTTCAGGTAATCATTTCTATGTCAAAATCCCGAATAACCCGATCCGAATGCCCACCTCTACTTGTCTGATTGTTGCTTGTTTTTATATTTTTTCTCTGTTTCTTTAATTATAAAAACTGAAAAATAATTTAATTTGTAGTGTTAGGTCTGTTTGCACTTTATATTAATCTTATTGTCAAATCCAATGAATTTAATTGATTAGTCAAGGTAATATGATATAAATTGTATTTATTTATAACACTTTTAAGTTATTTATATTTCCGTACGGCATATCACTGACTGCATATGAACAATAAGAAGATTTAGAGGACCCCTACAACAACAACCACATATGACCAGTCCTCTGCCTAATAAAGGAAGAATGGGTGATGATGACCATATTGGAACCAGTGCTTCAGATTTTGCAAAGAAACAGAACAGTTCTCTGGCAACCAAAGATCCAGAAACAGACAAGGCAGTGCACATACCAACTCAAAACTACATTGAGAAGCTAGTCGAGGAAGATGATGACATAATACCTCCCTTTCCACATCCTCCAAATCCAGCAGAGACAGAGGAAGAACAGTCACTGATGGCACATAACAGGCAAGAAAGGCCTGTCAGAGATGGCAAGAATCATGCAGAATCAGACAGGGAGGAGGATCAAGAACCAAGTAGAGGAACCAGAGCCAAATCAAAAGAGGACACAGAAGAGGGATTCACACAAGTCACTCACATGAAGAAGGGACCTAGTCAACCACCTTGACCACACTTAAAGGATATATATATTGGTACATATTCTCCCCAAAAAAAACAGGCAGAAATGAAGAAGAAATGAAGGAAGACAAGAAGGTAGGAATGATGGAAGAACCTTGAAGAAACTGGAAGCCAGAAGGCTGCTCTACCCTTCATCTTCCAAATGATTATCAGCCATTGGAATGTCTGGGACTTCAATAGGCCTCTCAAACAGAATGTGGTAAGAAGATACATTCTGAAGCACAAAATAGATGTTATGGGAATTTTGAAAGTTAAAGTGAAGACACGGGATCATATCAACAACCTAATCAAGAATAGGTTTAATGGGATGGCAGCAACACACAACCTGGAAATGCATCTAGGATGAAGGATTCTTATCCTATGGAATACATAAATAGTGGATTTGGATGTTAAGAGTACTCATGCACAAGAAATGCATTGCCTGATTCAATGCATTGCTTGGTTGTTCTTCGTCGTGGTAAGAGCTCGAGACTTGAGAGCTTTTGAGTGCTTGATGTACGCCTTGCTTGATGCTTGTGTCCCTTGTATATGTGTGCATGTGGTGTTTGATAACTCCTTATATAGGCTCGATTTAGGGTTTCTTGACTTGAAACTTGGGCCTGTGAACTTGGACACTTGCAACTTATTTAATGTGGGTTATATTTTGTGAGCCCAAATAGCTAACCCAAGAATAAAAATTTAGTACTCATTATGGGTTAACCCAGGTGATATATTTGCGAAGCCCAAATTTAGTGTGTACTTCAATATAAAGCCTGTAGCACCCCCCTTCTAGACGGGCGATAAATCGAACCGGTTTATCGGAATATTTGTTAAACTAGCGGAAGCAGAGGATCTCTTTGTAATTTTTGAAACATTGGAATGGGGTGAAAATGCAATTATCAAACTTTGTTCTTTTGGGTATTGAAGGCTTTGCATTTTCGAAAACTTGGTTGAATACAAAGCTTGATTTGGAAATAAGTTTCGAAAGGAGGTTTCTCATTCGAGTGCTACATTCTCACTAAACATTTTTTCGGTTCGAGAATAAATCAGAGTTCGGAAAGGTTATTTTGGTGAATAATTCGAAGTTTTCCAACGAAGGCGTGAGAATAGCAAATTACGAAACTTACTATATTAAAGTAGGAATTAAGTACGATTCATAACGAAAAGGAGTTCAAAAGTACGAAAAGAGAAATGTTACGGTTTAGGGTTACACCACCAAAAGAAAATAACCAAAAGTCTAGCAGCGTTCATAGGTCCTCGTACGTCTTCCAAAATCCCGGGCAAGATCTCGATCCACTACCCGATCCATCCCGGTTGAGGATTACTACTACCTGTAATTAAAAGACATCTATATGAGCTATAAAGCTCAGTAAGAAATCCGAGTATTATCAAACTTTGGAAATACGTTATATATAATATATAATATTGTATACCCGTTCTTACCCACGTTTCGTACAACAACACAAGGCAATCGGTCAAAGCACATACCTCACGAAAATACATCATTCAACAAAATCACGTAATCATACAAAATGACTAAAATGCCCTTTTTGTGAAAATCATGAAAAAAAAAACATTTTTCGGTTTATCGGATCCGTGAAAGATTAATTTATGTACCGAATAATAAACCTGTTACGAGCCTGTTTTCACTAAGTGGAATCAAACCACTACACACATCATCCTAGTTGGATACCGGCCCACTATATCCGAGTTGTTTATTACCCGATATTCCATTAATCTTTCAAATAAAATCATTTAATGCAACTTTTCGAAATTATGCTTATGACCCACACATAACGTCACAAATGTCAATCAAGTGTCACAAACCACACAAATACCATAATTTACCACATTTTCACAATTTGGGCGAAAATCCCCAAATTCTCTCATACAAACACACCACCACACACGGCACACACCACATGCACATTCAGCACACACACTCACACATATTCAGCACACACACATGTACAATCAACACATTAAACATCATAATTACTCATCAAATAAACTTAGGAACGAATTCCCTTTTTCAATTCTCATTAAATGAACTTATTACCACTTCTAGGTAATAATCCATTTCAATCAGTTCCTCACAGCCATTAAACACATCCAGCAGCAAATCCAAGTATAAAAATACCAAAACTCATCATTCATAACCATTAAATCAAAACATGAACACTTAAGGCACAAAACATATGTAAATGACATGCATTTATCCTAATTTCGAAATATTAGCAAAACTAATTCCAAAAATTCTCAAATTAAATCCTAGAACTCCTAACTGACTCAAATTCCAGATTCTGAAATTATTTTAAAGTTTTACAAAGTTTCGAATTTTCTTGAAATTAAAACTAGGAAAATCCCTTTTTCACTTTAAAAAAATCCAAAACTCTAATATAACTCTAATTGATTTAAAAACTTGTTAAATAAAACTTTTTCCTATCTAATACTTGCTAAAAAAAAACAGATCCAAACTTTTAAAAAAAAAAAACATGAAAGATTTTTCGGAAATTGCAGTTTTGACCCAAAAGTTTCGAAATTTACACATGCAACCACACTAGAAGTTCAAAATTTACTTTTCCATGAAAACCCCTAACAAATCTGAAATTCCACTTTACTAGATGCAGAAAATGAAGTTGAAAAGTTACTTTATGCAGAAATTTCGGAAATTACATACTTTACAAAAATTACAGATTTGGCCCAAACTTTCGAAGATCTACACATGCAACCACAAAAAGTAAAAAAAAAAATTCTTTTTTTTTTTTTTTTTTGAAAATCCCTTTTTGAAATCTGAAATTTTTAAGGCTTTTGGCCAATAAATGCTGTATCTAACCACTATCAACATAGATGATGCATGCAAGAACAAGAATTTAACAAGAACACTCATTTTTTTCCATTTTTCTTCAAAAAGCCCTAAATTTTCGAAATCTTCCCCAATCTTTTAAAATTTCATGAAAATCCTTTCAATACTATTGATGTCCCTTAATTGCAGCAAGAAATCGAATTTCTTACCTTAAAATCGAAGAAAAAAAATAGCCGAAAGGGAGGGGGCTTTCAAGCACCGAAGTCCAACCAAGCCACCTTGATTGTGAAGGAAATGGTGTGAGCTTCAAGGAGGGAGGAGTTGTGATCTCCCGTAAGGAGGCAAGTGGTTTTGATGGTATTTTTGGAGTAGTCTATGGCAAGAGTTAAATAAGGAACTCTCATTTTTATGTTGGAAATTCTTTGAAATTATTAGATGAGGTGGAGAGAGGAGAGGCCGATGGTGGTGGTGATGGCTTCGGTGGAAGGAGGAGAGGAAGACAAGTGATGGTTGAGGTGTTGGAAGAAGAGAGATGAAGGTGTCTCTTCATCTTACGAATGAAGGTAGAGTGTAGGCTTAGCTAAAATGATTAGCATTTGCCAAGTGTAAGTGCATGCCTAATTACACATAATTTATTTATTTAATTTAAATCACAACTTGCATCTTAACACACACACACATCCGAACACACACACACAATTTCGGACATATATATATATATATATATATATATATATATATATATATATATATATATATATATTTATATATATATATTCAAATGTATAATGCAAGTATATATGTATGTATACGTATGCATGCATGTATGTACGTGTATATATATGTATACAATTCAAATAATTTACCAAGTAATTTATCAAACAAATAAAATACGTAATTATTCACAAAATTCACATAATTCACGAAATTCTTAGGATTTCAATTTACGAAAATTTAAATCATATAAATCACACATGTAATAACACATGTAATTATTCACGTAAGTAGTATAGTTAAATTCACGTAATGCATATAATCACATAATAATATTTCCTAAGGGTTCTCGAGTTAGGAATATTAATCTCGGGTTTTAGAATTTTCGGGTTTTGGAAAGGTGGGGTGTTACAATCTCCCCCCCCCTTAAAGAAATTTTGTCCCCAAAATTGTTACCTGAACAACTCGGGGTAATGTTCGCGCATTTCTTCTTCTCGTTCCCACGTGGCTTCTTCGGGTGTATGGTTTTGCCAAAGGATCTTAACAAATTTAAGGTCTCGGTTTCGAAGGGTTTTGGTTTTGAAATCAAGTATTTGGGAAGGTTTCTCTTCGTAGGATAGGTTGGGGTTTAGTTCGACCGGTTCGGTTTTCAATATGTGGTCGGGGCTGCGAATGTATTTTCGAAGCATCGAAACGTGAAAGACATTGTGAAAGTTGGATAAGTTGGGCGGTAAGGCGAGTCGGTAGGCGCGAGTACCAACTCTGTCGAGAATTTCGAATGGGCCAATAAATCGTGGTGCTAATTTTCCCTTTTTCCCAAAACGCATAATCCCTTTGAAAGGCGCCACTTTTAAGAATACGGAGTCTCCGACTTCGAATTCGAGATTTCTCCTTCGAGTGTTGGCATAGCTTTGATGCCGATCTTGGGTAATTCGCATTTTCTCTCGGATGCTTTTGATGATATCGACGGTTTGTTGGACCAGGTCGGGACCAAGGAATTTTCTTTCGCCTATTTCGTCCCAATGGAGCGGGGACCTACACTTGCGGCCGTAAAGGGCTTCGTAAGGTGCCATTCCAATTGACGAGTGAAAGCTATTGTTGTACGCAAATTCGATTAGTGGGAGGCGGGATTCCCAATTTCCTCCAAAGTCGAGAATACAAGCGCGGAGAAGGTCTTCTAGGGTTTTGATAGTTCGTTCGGATTGACCGTCGGTTTGGGGGTGATAGGCGGTGCTGAATTTTAATCGCGTTCCAAGGGTTTCGTGTAAGCTTTTCCAGAATTTTGACGTATATCGAGGGTCTCGGTCGGAGATAATGGAGACGGGAACACCGTGGAGTCGGACTATCTCGCGGACGTATAGTTCGATTAGCTTTTCTAAAGGGTTTTTTGCAAAAACCACCCCTGTGTAATCTTGAATAGCTGAAAAACCCCTCGTGTTAAAAATATTAGCAAAAACCCCCCTGTGAAAAATAGTCAAAGCCAAAAAAGACCCTACGAGCTTGATGTGTTATACACTCGCGTCTCTTGCGACTGGCCGTCTGATTTTGGAACTTGAAATTAATTTTTTTGAAGTTTTTCAAAATGAAGTTTTCAGAATTTTCAATTCAATCCCTAATAATTTCAGAAAAGCCCTCTCTCCAAATTGCATAGGACCAAATTGCAATTTTCATAATTTCTCAAACCTCATCTTCTTTCTCCGTCTCTTTCTCAGATCTGTTCCTCGCCACGAAAAAATAAAAAGAAGCAAAACAATATCAAGCAATTCATCTTCATAAACAACCCATTTGCAAAAGAAAAAAAACCAACAATCATCCAGCCCGGATGATGCCGCCTCCAAACCCACCGCCGACGAAGAGATGAGAAGAATAGGGTCGCGACCAAAAATCTTGATTCAAAAGAAATCTGGAAAAACCCATCAAACATAAAGCATAATTTCTTTTTGGGGTGGGAAGGCAGGTGGTGCGGTCGTGGTGGTGAGGTGGTGGTGATGCGGATGGAAGAATTTTGGGTTGGGGGAGGAGATGATGGCCGTGGGTTTTCTTCCTTTTCATTCTGGTTTTTTTTTTCTTTTTTTTTTTTTCTAATTATATTCATTTTGCATTTTTATTTATTTATAATTGAAACATAAATTATTATAATATGAGGGTTAATTTAGTCATTTCCTATAGGTCAACTGCTAATTTCGAAATAAGGGGCAGTGTGCTTTGTCAAAAATAATATAGGGGGGTCTATGCTAATATTTTTAACATGAGGGGTTTTTTACCCATTCCAGATTACACAGGGGGGTCTATGCAATTAGCTCCTTTTCTAAACTAAACGTCATTCAGATCGGAAGAAAGTGAGCTGTTTTGGTCAGTCGGTCAACGATCACCCAAATGGCGTCGGATCCTCTTTGGGTCTTCGGAAATCCTTGCACGAAGTCCATTGTGATAGCTTCCCATTTCCATTCCGGAATTAGGTTCGATTGAAGTAGACCTCCGGGCCTTTGATGTTCCGCTTTGACTTGTTGGCACACTAAGCACTCCGCTACGAATCGGGCCACGTCTTTCTTCATTCCAGGCCACCAGTAGAGCTTTTTGAGGTCTTGGTACATTTTGGTTTCTCCGGGATGGCAAGTGTACGTGGTTTGGTGAGCTTCGGTTAAGATGAGTCGGCGAACATTTGGATCATCGGGGATGTAAATGCGATTTTGGAATCGGACGAGACCATCTTGGTGATTTGAAAGTTGGGATTGGATTCGAGGTTGTCGCGAATTTTGAGAATTTGCGGATCGTTTTGTTGGGCTGATTTGATCGATTCTCCCAAGTTAGGTTGGACTATGAGCGCGTTGATCGATTTGCGGCTAAGTGCGTCTGCGACCACATTTGCTTTGCCGGGGTGGTAGAGTATCTCGCAGTCGTAATCTTTGACTAGTTCGAGCCATCTTCGTTGCCTCATGTTCAAGTATTTTTGGGTGAAGAAATATTTCAGACTCTTGTGATCGGTGTAGATGGTACACTTTTCACCATAGAGGTAGTGTCGCCAGATTTTGAGTGCAAAAACGACGGCGGCTAATTCGAGATCGTGCGTTGGATAATTGCGTTCGTACTCTTTGAGTTGACGTGAGGCGTAGGCAATGACCTTGCCATTTTGCATGAGTACGGCGCCTAGACCTAATTTCGAAGCGTCGCTGTAGACTACGAATTCTCCGACTTTCTCCGGTAGTGCGAGAATTGGTGCCGAGGTGAGTCGAGCCTTTAATTCGGTGAAGCTGGCGTCGCATTCGGGAGTCCACTGATACTTGACGTCCTTTCGAGTCAATCGGGTGAGTGGAGAGGCAAGCTTCGAGAAATCCTTCACGAATTTGCGGTAGTAGCCGGCTAGTCCAAGGAAACTTCGGATTTCCTTTGCGTTCTTCGGAATTGACCAATTTGACACGGCTTCTATTTTGCTGGGATCGACGGAGATTCCTTGTTCTGAAACAATGTGACCAAGGAAAGCCACACTCGAAAGCCAGAACTCGCATTTGCTGAACTTGGCGTAAAGTTGATGTGATCGGAGGGTTTGGAGTACGGTACGAAGGTGAGACATATGATCTTCTTGGGTTTTGGAGTAGATGAGAATGTCGTCGATGAAGACAATCACGAACTGGTCCAAGTATCGATGAAAGACTCGGTTCATAAGGTCCATGAAAGCTGCGGGGGCGTTGGTTAGACCGAAGGGCATGACAACGAATTCATAGTGGCCATATCGGGTTTTGAAAGCGGTTTTGGGGATATCGGATTCTTTGATTTTGAGTTGGTGATAACCGGATCGGAGATCGATTTTTGAGAAGACCGATGAGCCTTGAAGTTGGTCGAAGAGATCATCGATTCGAGGAAGAGGGTATTTATTCTTGATTGTGACTTTGTTGAGTTCACGGTAATCGATGCAAAGGCGGAGGGATCCGTCTTTCTTTTTGACAAAGAGAACCGGTGCACCCCACGGGGAATGGCTGGGTCGAACATAGCCTTTGTCGAGCAATTCTTGCACTTGATCTTTCAGTTCCTTCAATTCCATTGGGGCCATACGGTACGGTGCTTTGGAAATTGGCGTAGCGCCGGGAATCAGATTGATTTCGAACTCGATTTCTCGATCGGGCGGAAGTCCGGGAATGTCATCGGGAAATACGTCGGGGAATTCTTGGATAGCTCGAATGTCGGAAATTTGGGCTTTGGGATCGGACTCGGATTTTAGAATATCCACTAAGTAACCGGAATGACCCTTGTGAATGAGTTTGACTGCTTTGATCGCGGATATGATTGGAATCGAGGGTTTGGGTTGACTTTGGAATTTTAGGGTTTCACCGTTCGGAAGAGGAAAAATGACCGTTTTCGAGGCACAGTCGATTTGGGCTTTGAATTTGGTTAACCAATCCATGCCTAGTATAACTTTGAAGTTTTGGATCGGTAGGAGGATTAGGTCGAAATTCATGGTTTGAGTATGAACTCGGATTGGGCAATTGATTATGACTAGGTTAGAGCACATTTCTTCGCCAGAGGGAATGAGGATTCGGTATTCGTAATTTAATCGGTTCGGTTCGAGATTTAAGTGCGCAATGATGTCTTTCGATATAAAGGAATGAGTAGAGCCGGAATCGATAAGAGCGTAAATGGGTTCTTCGAGGATAAATATAGTACCTGCGATCATAGAAGGATCTTGCTCGATTTGTTCTTGAGTCATGGCGAACACTCGACCGGGGACGTTCGGTGGAGGTTTTGGGCAATCTTTCACCATGTATCCGGGCTGATGGCATCGAAAGCAACTCCTTGTTCCGTGTATGCATTCTCCGGAGTGACTCTTTCCACATTTTGGGCAGGTTGGCCTTGGCGGCGGTGGCGGTGGTCCGGTTGTTTGGCGAATGGGTTGCGTTCCTTTTCCTCGGAATGGGCGGTTGCCAAAATTGTTCTTTTTCCACGGTCGTTGAGTAATTCCTTGTGGTCGGCGGCTGTTTTGAATGTCTCGTTCGTCTTGGGCAGCCATGAGTGCTTTGTCTACGAGTTGGCGGAAAGTTGAGGCGTCGGACATACGAATGTCTCTACGGATTTCTGGTTGGAGGCCACGAATGAAATGGTTCTTCTTCTCTTCGGCGTCTCGAGCGATAAATGGGGCGTAGAGGCAGCCATGTTCGAAACGACGGATGTACTCGATCATTGGTAAGTCGCCTTGTCGGAGTTCGAGAAATTCTTTAAGTTTGTGGGCTCGCACGTCTTTCGAGAAATATTTTTCGAAGAATTGAACTTTGAATTCGGTCCATGGCAAAGTTTCGAGGTTCGTTCCTTCTTTGATTCCTTCCCACCAGTGAAGAGCTTCGTTTCGGAGTAGGAATATGGCGCAGTGCACGCGGTCGCGGTCGGTCATTTGCATGTAGTCGTAGATGACTTCGAGAGATTTGATCCATTCTTCGGCTATGGTGGGGTCGGTTCCACCGTGAAATTCGGATGGGTTCATTCGGAGGAATCGTTCGTATATGGCTTGATGCGCATTATTTTGAGGCGGGGTTTGGTTACGTTGGAGAAGTTGTTCGATTTGACGTTGGTGGTTTTGGGCTTGTTCTCGGATTAAGTTGGAGAGATTATTAATGGTTTGATTGGGGTCTTGTGGTTCATCGGCGGGATTGCTCGGGTTTGCTCGGGTTATACGCCTCGCCATTACTTCTATATTAATTATCATTAATAAGTAAAGCAAATAAAACACATAAAGAAAATAATACACATACTTTACCGGATGGTCCGAGCTTTGTGTCTCGAGTAGTCTTTAAGCCCGTGAAGTTCGTACGAGTATCTATGAACAATGCTCTGATACCACTCTCTGTAGCACCCCCCTTCTAGACGGGCGATAAATCGAACCGGTTTACCGGAATATTTGTTAAACTAGCGGAAGCAAAGGATCTCTTTGTAATTTTTGAAACATTGGAATGGGGTGAAAATGCAATTATCAAACTTTGTTCTTTTGGGTATTGAAGGCTTTGCATTTTCGAAAACTTGGTTGAATACAAAGCTTGATTTGGAAATAAGTTTCGAAAGGAGGTTTCTCATTCGAGTGCTACATTCTCACTAAACATTTTTTCGGTTCGAGAATAAATCAGAGTTCGGAAAGGTTATTTTGGTGAATAATTCGAAGTTTTCCAACGAAGGCATGAGAATAGCAAATTACGAAACTTACTATATTAAAGTAGGAATTAAGTACGATTCATAACGAAAAGGAGTTCAAAAGTACGAAAAGAGAAATGTTACGGTTTAGGGTTACACCACCAAAAGAAAATAACCAAAAGTCTAGCAGCGTTCATAGGTCCTCGTACGTCTTCCAAAATCCCGGGCAAGATCTCGATCCACTACCCGATCCATCCCGGTTGAGGATTACTACTACCTGCAATTAAAAGACATCTATATGAGCTATAAAGCTCAATAAGAAATCCGAGTATTATCAAACTTTGAAAATACGTTATATATAATATATAATATTGTATACCCGTTCTTACCCACGTTTCGTACAACAACACAAGGCAATCGGTCAAAGCACATACCTCACGAAAATACATCATTCAACAAAATCACGTAATCATACAAAATGACTAAAATGCCCTTTTTGTGAAAATCATGAAAAAAAAAACATTTTTCGGTTTATCGGATCCGTGAAAGATTAATTTCTGTACCGAATAATAAACCTGTTACGAGCCCGTTTTCACTAAGTGGAATCAAACCACTACACACATCATCCTAGTTGGATACCGGCCCACTATATCCGAGTTGTTTATTACCCGATATTCCATTAATCTTTCAAATAAAATCATTTAATGCAACTTTTCGAAATTATGCTTATGACCCACACATAACGTCACAAATGTCAATCAAGTGTCACAAACCACACAAATACCATAATTTACCACATTTTCACAATTTGGGCGAAAATCCCCAAATTTTCTCATACAAACACACCACCACACACGGCACACACCACATGCACATTCAGCACACACACTCACACATATTCAGCACACACACATGTACAATCAACACATTAAACATCACTAATTACTCATCAAATAAACTTAGGAACGAATTCCCTTTTTCAATTCTCATTAAATGAACTTATTACCACTTCTAGGTAATAATCCATTTCAATCAGTTCCTCACAGCCATTAAACACATCCAGCAGCAAATCCAAGTATAAAAATACCAAAACTCATCATTCATAACCATTAAATCAAAACATGAACACTTAAGGCACAAAACATATGTAAATGACATGCATTTATCCTAATTTCGAAATATTAGCAAAACTAATTCCAAAAATTCTCAAATTAAATCCTAGAACTCCTAACTGACTCAATTTCCAGATTCTGAAATTATTTTAAAGTTTTACAAAGTTTCGAATTTTCTTGAAATTAAAACTAGGAAAATCCCTTTTTCACTTTAAAAAAATCCAAAACTCTAATATAACTCTAATTGATTTAAAAACTTGTTAAATAAAACTTTTTCCTATCTAATACTTGCTAAAAAAAAACAGATCCAAACTTTTAAAAAAAAAAACATGAAAGATTTTTCAGAAATTGCAGTTTTGACCCAAAAGTTTCGAAATTTACACATGCAACCACACTAGAAGTTCAAAATTTACTTTTCCATGAAAACCCCTAACAAATCTGAAATTCCACTTTACTAGATGCAGAAAATGAAGTTGAAAAGTTACTTTATGCAGAAATTTCGGAAATTACATATTTTACCCCAAAATCTCTAGATCTACACATGCAAGCCTACTAGAATTTCCAAATCAACTTTTTCTTACAAAAATTCTTTAAATCCCAAATTTTAGTTCAATAAATGCTGGAAAACAGTTTTGAAAACATTTTTCGGACAGACTTTACAAAAATTACAGATTTGGCCCAAACTTTCGAAGATCTACACATGCAACCACAAAAAAGTAAAAAAAAAAATTCATTTTTTTTTTTTTTTTTAAAATCCCTTTTTGAAATCTGAAAATTTTAAGGCTTATGGCCAATAAATGCGGTATCTAACCACTATCAACATAGATGATGCATGCAAGAACAAGAATTTAACAAGAACACTCATTTTTTTCCATTTTTCTTCAAAAAGCCCTAAATTTTCGAAATCTTCCCCAATCTTTTAAAATTTCATGAAAATCCTTTCAATACTATTGATGTCCCTTAATTGCAGCAAGAAATCGAATTTCTTACCTTAAAATCGAAGAAAGAAAATAGCCGAAAGGGAGGGGGCTTTCAAGCACCGAAGTCCAACCAAGCCACCTTGATTGTTTAGGAAATGGTGTGAGCTTCAAGGAGGGAGGAGTTGTGATCTCCCGTAAGGAGGCAAGTGGTTTTGATGGTATTTTTGGAGTAGTCTATGGCAAGAGTTAAATAAGGAACTCTCATTTTTATGTTGGAAATTCTTTGAAATTATTAGATGAGGTGGAGAGAGGAGAGGCCGATGGTGGTGGTGATGGCTTCGGTGGAAGGAGGAGAGGAAGACAAGTGATGGTTGAGGTGTTGGAAGAAGAGAGATGAAGGTGTCTCTTCATCTTACTAATGAAGGTAGAGTGTAGGCTTAGCTAAAATGATTAGCATTTGCCGAGTGTAAGTGCATGCCTAATTACACATAATTTATTTATTTAATTTAAATCACAACTTGCATCTTAACACACACACACATCCGAACACACACACACACACAATTTCGGACATATATATATATATATATATATATATATATATATATATATATATATATATATATATATATATATATATATATATATTTATATATATTCAAATGTATAATGCAAGTATATATGTATGTATACGTATGCATGCATGTATGTACGTGTATATATATATGTATACAATTCAAATAATTTACCAAGTAATTTATCAAACAAATAAAATACGTAATTATTCACAAAATTCACATAATTCACGAAATTCTTAGGATTTCAATTTACGAAAATTTAAATCATATAAATCACACATGTAATAACACATGTAATTATTCACGTAAGTAGTATAGTTAAATTCACGTAATGCATATAATCACATAATAATATTTCCTAAGGGTTCTCGAGTTAGGAATATTAATCTCGGGTTTTAGGATTTTCGGGTTTTGGAAAGGTGGGGTGTTACAAAGCCCAAATTTATTATGGACTGTTAATCGAGATCCAAATTAATTACCAAATTATTTAGGCAGTTAATTTTTAATTTAATCCCAATTTTGGCTTCAACAAATGCTCCCACTTCTAGACTCGGTGGAGAACATGTCGATTGCTTGTAGAAGACGAGACTTGAAGTATTTGATTTTTTTTTTGAACTCGGTACTCTGTTTATGCCATCATTGGAGAATCGAAAATCGAGCAGTGCCAAAGAAATGGAAGCCCGTAAAATTTGCATGGATCATTCCACTTATAGGTTTGGGCATAGGTCCCCACATGTTTTTTAACCACTAAATTATTAAATAGGCCTTTGCGAATTTGCAGCAGCCACCTACGCATCAAATTCTTTTTTTTTTTTAAATTGTTGTGGGCCCCACAAATTATGGTCTTTGTAGACCGAGATCTCTCACAAATCTTTTCTCTTTTACTTCTTGATTGACAAATAAGAAAATTCTTTGTGAAGGCAATATCTTCCTATGTAGTAAACTTAGTGGATTCTTTAATCTTTAATGCGCACCAAAAAAACAAAAACAAATATTTTCTTTAATAATAATTGCAGGAGATTTCGGTAATCCACAGCCTTCTATAGCAAAGTTTCCTTCTCAACATATTCTGTCCTTCTCAAAAAATTAAAACATGAAAAATTTTAATCTCTCACGGGCCATCAATTATTATAAGAGTAGGGATTTTATGGTTCTGCCAACATGTGAATTTTCACTTTTCTGGTAGTGTTTCCACTCGATGATAGGTCGACACTTGAAATCATATCTCACGCCATTAACCACGAAGCTATACCCTCAACATGTTCGACGAGTCAACCAAATCAGATTTCTTTTTTTTTTCTTTTTTTTTTTGCTTTTATTGATCACCACATATTTTTTTCAGGCAAGAGTCGCCAAAAGGATGTCACATATCCGCAACCACACAATCGGCGGTGGCAATGAAAAATGCGATTTGGCTTTGCCACGGCGTCTTTGAACTTGCCGGAAAGTGCAGCATGACGCCTAGACGACGCCAAGCATGGATTGCATCTTTTGCTCCCTTTACACAAACCTATACGATGGCACAAACAACGCCGCAATAGAGACGCAAAGGCTCGACCTCGAGTTTGTGTACGATTAAGATGTAAAGACATTTTGCAAAGTTGGAGCAGTACTTCTGATGTCGCCGTCTTTGTAGCCCTCATGCTTGACTGTAATAGACGACCCTAAGAAGGGGTGAAAATGGAGTGAAGCATGGCTTGAAGGCAACACTTTGGGATCTCCGTGACAATAGGCTGCTCTAGACAACATAGGAGCTTGGGGCGTTAAATCCATATTCTCAGACACTGGTAGTGGTGATTAGAGACGTGCAACCTCAATAGGAAGAGAAGTCTCAACGATGGCAGAGTGTGTGTGTTTTTTTTTCTCGCCTATCAAGTGGCAGCTGACGGTGACATTTGGAAGTGGGACAATCTTGAAGACGAAGGTGCACGAAGACTTGGAGAAGGGCTTATGTGGAACAACCTCGAAGACGGTAGCACACGAGGACGCGGAGAAGGGCATATGTGGAACAATCTCGAAGACGGTAGCACACGAGGACGCGGAGAAAGGCATATGTGGAACAATCTTGAAGACGATAGCACACGAGGATGCGGAGAAGGACATATGTGGAACAATTCCCTGATCTTGAGTCTCTGGTAGATTCACAAAGGACTCAACGTTGTCGTCGTTAGGAATTGCTTCAGCTTGGTGCGGGCTAAATTGGGATCTCTTGAAAAGATTTACTTCTATTAAATCGCGTAAAGTTGTCAAATTACCTCGGAATTCATTGCATAGATCTTTTCTGGTTTTGCTGCAGAAATCCATAGTCTGGCATAAAATATCAGATCTGTACTTTTTTTTTGGTTTGACTGAACTTAGAATATGGGTCTAAGCTGGCTACATACCCTCCTCAAAGGGATCAAGTCATAACGTAGTTCAAGCGAACAACTTAGAACAATATTTTTTTTGTGGTTTGACTGAACTTAGAATATGGGTCTAAGCTGCCTACGTACTCTCCTGAAAGGGATCAAGTCATAACATAGTTCGAGTGAACAACTTAGAACAATTTTTTTATTTTTTTGGTTTGACTGAACTTAGAATATGGGTCTAAGCTGCTACGTACCCTCCTGAAAGGGATCAAGTCATAACGTAGTTCGAACGAACAACTTATAATTATTTTTTTACTGAACTTAAAATATGGGTCTAAGCTGCCTATGTACCATCCTCAACGGGATCAAGTCATAACCTAGTTCGAACGAACATTTCACTTTAATTTATCATGTTCTGTTCTCCAACATGCGATGTTTCTTCAAGGATAATTTGAACTTTGGATTCAGATCATCAACAACGCTTGCATACCGTGTGTTAGAGTAGGTGACCAACAAGCCAACATGTGGCTGTGGTCTTTCGTATTTATTATTGTAATAAACGAACCTTTATTCGTATTAATGATAAAACACCTTGGCATTCTATATCTTTGTCCCTTTGTCACAAGCATAGATATAGTCCTTACAGTTATTACAAGTACTAGTAATTGATCGTTAGGATCGTGAGATATTTACTCAAGTATTATAACTGTTAAACGTGTTCCTAGTCGAAGGGTTACGCCACCAATGAGGATATCGGCCTTTCCCATTAGAAGACTAGCACTTAGTGTATGTGTACTGCATCTCATCAGTAAACGGTATTGTGATATCGGCATGCATAAGTGGGTGCTCGTAAGTTGACGAGTTCACTGAACTCCCTCACCCTAGAAATCTCTAAGTGGTTCCCAATAATCGAGTAGAGATATCTATGGTATAGTTGTACACCATTAGTCCTTATGACCTAGACATCACCGTGACTTCACTAGAGGACCAGCTGTATCGTGACCTGTCCCTGAATTCCACCGAGGACCATCCCAAGGGCCAGTGTTCGTGCAGTCCGAAATCTAGTGGGAGGTCTGTGCATTGTAGTCGGGGATTCGATCGCTAGAATAGTCTTGGATGTCCTGTGTGTTCTGATAGTTTGTAATCATTCTAAGTCTCTGGCCAGAGCTGACTAAGTGATGATTAGAGAATTCGATTCTCTAAGTCATGCACGTGACGATTACAACACTTGGAACGATCGCACCGTCATCGAACATATAAAGAGGTCTCGATGAACCAATGCCTCTAGTTCGATCGGGACATATGAATCGAAGGGACCGTACTGTACGTTAACTATATCTGAAGGTTCTTGCAGGCACTTCATTTGTATCTAGGGAATCATGACGCGTAGTTGCTAGACGCCAATCTTGATTCGTTGGGTGATTAAGGTCAAACGAGCTTCATCTTAATCGTAACTCTAAGGGACGAGTTTTGACCACAAAGGGTTGTGGGCCCACGGCTAGCTTACACCTGAACCATCGAGGGTCACACTGCTCGTGCACATGAGATCTTTGAATAAACGGTCAGAGATAAAGTAAGTTTATCTTTGCATGATTGGAAGTCAATATGATTGGATCCAACATTCATAATTTGGAATTATGAATGAGAATAAGAAAAGGAAAAGAATAGGCGAACATGTTAGTGAACTTTCTAAATCGGGAAGTTTCCAAATTTAGAAAGTGCACTGAACTAGGGTTTCCACTTTTGGAAAGTTGGAAAATGAAAGATGGCACTCGTAATGACGAGGATATTATAATGATTCCGAAAATGTAATTGTTGCAATTATCCGATCATTGAATTGAGAGAGACGAGCAAGTAAAGAAACTAACGAGCTTAAGCTGTTGGGCCCGGTCCAACTTAAGCCCGTTAGGGTTTTATGCAAGGGACTATTAATACTTGATTTATAGGCCTTGCACAAACACACAAGACCTAACCCTAACCCTAGCCGTCCACCTCTCTCTCCCGCGGCCACCACCGCCGTCAACGCCGCCGTTTCGCCGGAATCGGCCGTTCATCGGCCGATTACTTTGGTAGCTTCTTTCCTTCTCTTTTTCTTCCGTTTTTCTAACTATTACGTGTCTAGTGCCACGTGTTTAGTAGATCGAAGTATACGAGGTGAAATCCGAGAGGAGGAAGATCGAAGATCGAAGAAACGAGGAGCAGCGCACGAGCCGAAGCCGCACGCAACCCCACGCGCCGCCACGGCCCGTCTCGCCGCTGCTGCCGCTGCACCGCTGCTGCCCCGATTGTACGGATTGGTTTCCGTAGCAATCTCGACTTGCTTAGCACTCCAACCTCACGCTTCAAGAGGTAAACGCACGAATCCCTTGTTTCGATTCGTATACGTTTAAACTATATATTCATGTTTGCTTTCGTATGATTTTATGTGATTATGTGTAATCGTTTTAATTGTTGCAAGCATGTTAGTTGGTTTAAACGCGAGCATGTTAATTGGTTTAAATTCAGTTAAACATTTTAGCATGTATGTTGTTTTTAATTTCGCTGGAAGCGCAAAGGTACGCAATTAATTGATTTTAATTTGTCGGGCATGTGCTTATGTGCTTTAAAGTCGTTTAAATCGCATTAAATTTTCGTTTTCCGCTGCGTACACGTGCCCGAAACCCAACACCGTGAGCTAACGTTGACCTCCACTTCATCTTCATTTTGAGCATCTTCGCATACATGGACATGATGTTTGATGACGTGATGCTTCACCTTCACCGCTCCATTTATGGCAAGAAGCAGGATCGATGAATCTTTTCTATTTGGTCGAAGTGACAGAGGACTTTGAGCTTCACTTCTCAATTCCAATTCATCTACTTTCTCATCACAGTCTCTTTTCCTTTGTTGTTGCCCTTTACGACCTCCAAGACGTATGAAAACAGATCTACCACTCGTTGACTGCTTATTATGGGCACTGGAGACATAATTAGAAGGTCTAAGTCTCTCAAAGACAGAAGCTCGAGCAACAGGAGCACCAAGTCGATCGAAAACGGGAACACGATCGGTTCTTTTCTTTTGTTTTCCACCACCCTTTACGGTGATATGTTGGACATTGACGCACTCTTCTTTCCTTGACACGCGTATCCTAACTGGTTCAATTGGAGTGAATCCCAAACTAACTCTAGGTTGATCAACATGGAAACCTTGTCTTCTCAATGTCCTTTGTGCGTCATTTAGTCCGTGGATCTTTTCTCCAGTTAACTCGGGTTTTAGTTTACCTAATCGTGTCGAGCTGAAGAAGTTGTATCCACACTTGGCTTGGAGACTATATGCTTTTGTATTGAACTCTCGTTGAACTCTTGGATGTTGAACCAATGCGGAGGGTGTTTTCTCACGGGCTGACGGGCTCAAGCAGATGATGGGCATAATCAACTCCATCTTGATGACTCGACAATGACTTGATTTCACTTTATGTGGTTGTACATTAGATGGCAATGAAATGCAATCATTCAACAAAACTTGTCCTTCTTTTTGGCATGACGGAGGAACGTATGGGAATACCGGCGAATAAAATTTCTCTATGGGCTTGTTGATTTTGCACGTCGGGGCTTCAATTATAGTGGTTACTTCTCGAACTTCGTGCCACTATCATCCATAGGTGTTTCCTCTACTACCAAATTTTCTTGCGCCGAGTCTAAGTCCACATAAAGTTTAGCATCGGCAAAATGTGATTCGGCCTCAGTGAATGGTTTTGTATTAGCATCGACTTTCATTAACTCTCCATTCCTCAAGTATTTGAAGCATTGATGAAGGGTAGATGGAAAAACTCCATTTTCGTGCAGCCATGGCCTTCCCAATAACAATTGATAAGAGGTCCTTGCATCGATCACATAGAATAGTGTACTAGCGGTTAGTTCTCCAATCGTGAGATCTAATCGAACCATTCCAATTGCTCGTTGACCTTCTTGATTAAAGCCTTGAATAGTCAAACGACTACGAGTCAAGTCTTCAACTGCAATCTCCACTTGTTCCAATGTAGACTTTGGCATGATATTGACTGTTGACCCTCCATCAATAAGCATACGGTCGACCTTTTTCTCATGCAATAACCCCGAGACAAAAAGCGGACGATTATGAGGCTTTGACCCTAGCAACAAATCCTCGTCCGTGAACGTCATAGTTGTGCAACATGTAGCAAGTTTTTGACTCTTTTCTTCACGTGAAATGGCTGGTAACCTTTCGGCTTTTGCTTGAAGAAAGTATTGCGGAAAGAATTCTTCTAAAGTTACTTGACTATAACGGGAACCTTTGAATGAACTTCTAGGTAAGGTTCCATGTGCTTTCGCATTCCCAATCCCACTTTCATAGCGAGTGGGTTTATCTAGCTTTATTGGCTTCAACGAGTTAAGCTTCTCGACACGTTGCCTTTGTCTTTATCGATGCGTCACGAGGGTCCATTCACCATCATCATCAACTAAAGGTGTGGAATCTTCTTTGCATATAATTTCTCTCTCAAGAAGCATAGCAACATTTGTGTTGACCACATCTTCGACATCTTCGACATCTAAGATTATTTTTCCTTCTCGGGCCAATCTAAGGATCTTTTTCTTCACCACAAAGAATTTTTCTATAGGATGACCGATAACTCTATGATACTTGCAGTATTTAGGGTCATTTACCATTTCGGCCTCCTCGGGGCGTTTTGGTTCAGGCAACTCTATCAATTTCTTTTCCAACAACGTATCAAAGCTTTGCGAGACGTCAGAGTATAGAATAGGTATTCTTTTTCTTGCATTTCTTTTACGTAGGTTGATGTCTATCATTAAACATACGTTGATTTTCCTCTTTTTCGTCTCTCTTCTTCACATTACTTGCCTTGATGGCCGTAGACTCCTCAACAATCCTAGTGAATTTATCGCTTCTCCTTGAGTCTTTATTTTCCATCCTTTGATTGTCCATGGTAAAAATGCTTTTATGGTTAGCGATGCTCAATTCCATATCGTGGGCACGAGTAGCTAATTCTTCAAAATTTTGGGGCTTAATCCCTTGAAAAATATAGAGAAGTCCCCAATGCATCCCTTGGATACACATCTCAATTGCTGACACTTTGGATAACTTATCCTTGCAATTTAGAATTAGCGTATGCCAACGGTACGTTGATGTAATCCACAACCGGTTCATCTTTCCACTGTTTCGCATTGGTAAGCTCGATCATACTCACAGTACGACGCGTGTTGTAGAAGTGATTCAAGAATTCATGTTCCATCTTTTCCCAACTGCTGATGGACTCGGGTTCCAAATCGACGTACCAGTCGAAAGCATTTCCCTTGAGTGATCTTACAAATGTTTTTACCAAGATATCGTCGTTAGCCCCGTATTGTTGCAAGTTTCGATGAAATGAGCAATATGCTGCTTGGGGTTCCCCTTTCCGGCAACCATCATCAATGCATCGATCCGCTTAGTGTACGGCTTTGAGTACATGGGTGAGACTTGAGACGGTCCGCCATATTGCGCTTTGATGGTATTGGCAATCATCTCTTGCAATTGTTGAACAAATAGCGTGGCAACAGACATTGAAGAATGAGTGTCGCCTTGCACAAAGTCCGGTTTGGGCTGTGTTTTTTCCACTTGCTTTGCTTTCTCGTTGCGAAGCACGTAAGATTCGTGGTTTGGGCTAAAATCCCCAACCTCTGATTGTTCCAACTTATCCATTAATTGAGCGATTTTCATGTCTTTGTCTTCGAATATTTTTTGAAGATTAGCCACTGTTTGGGCCAAGTGCACCAATTGCTCATCCACGGAAGTCGCATCAACCACCATAATCGGCAACGTGGTGAGGGCTTGAGATTTGGAGTCGATCTCTTCCGAGCCTGAGGAACTTGAGCCATTTGGCGTAGTTTTGTCATCGATCTTGCCCCCGGTGGATGATAAACCAACAACGGTGGCAATCTCGGTACCCTTTTGGATCAAAGTGTTTTGGTTCATCTTTGGAGCCATTGGATCGTTGAATAAAAGAATATGCACTTCAGTACGAGAGGAGATGAGAGGCAGAGTGGTCCCACCGGGCGTGCCAATTTGTTAACCTCAAATTTAAATGTCAGCAAAATAAATTACAAGACAAGAAAAAATAGGAACAAATAAATATATTTTAATCAAAACGAAATGGGTTACAATCTTTGTTGATTCCTCCGATTCTTCTCCTAGATTTAATCTAAGGGCCGAAGCTTGTTCTTGAATTGAGAGCTTGATTCCTCCGTTGATTTGCGGAAGTAGAAATGAATATCTAGAAATTGATTTGGGGATTTCTAGGTCTTGTGGATATGGTGCCTTGATGAAGATGTAGAACCTCCGCAGTTGTTGTTCTTCGTCGTGGCAAGAGCTCGAGACTTGAGAGCTTTTGCGTGCTTGATGTACCCCTTGCTTGATGCTTGTGTCCCTTGTATATGTGTGCATGTGGTGTTTGATAACTCCTAATATAGGCTCGATTTTATGGTTTCTTGACTTGAAACTTGGCATGTGAACTTGGACGCTTTCAACTTATTTAATGTGGGTTTTATTTAGTCAGCCCAAATAACTAACCCAAGAATACAAATTTAGTACTCATTCTGGGTTAACCAATGTGATATATTTGCGAAGCCCAAATTTAGTGTGGACTTCAATATAAAGCCCAAATTTATTATGGACTGTTAATCGAGATCCAAATTAATTACCAACAACAACAACAATAATAATAATAATAATAATAATAATAATAATAATAATAATAATAATAATAATAATAATAATAATAATAATAATAATAATAATAATAATAATAATAATAATAATAATAATAATAATAATAATAATAATAATAATAATAATAATAATAATAATAATAATAATAATAATAATAATAATAATAATAATAATAATAATAATAATAATAATAATAATAATAATAATAATAATAATAATAATAATAATAATAATAATAATAATAATAATAATAATAATAATAATAATAATAATAATAATAATAATAATAATAATAATAATAATAATAATAATAATAATAATAATAATAATAATAATAATAATAATAATAATAATAATAATAATAATAATAATAATAATAATAATAATAATAATAATAATAATAATAATAATAATAATAATAATAATAATAATAATAATAATAATAATAATAATAATAATAATCTATATATAATATAAAAAGAGGATCTATGCCCTCAATGATTGACATGTGGCAAATGATGATGTCATTTGTCAAAATTGCTTAGTTGGAGTTCAATTGATTAGGTGGATTTTTCAATTGATTAGGTGGCATTTTTATTTATGGATGTTTTTAAGTTTTTTCATATTTTACATTTACACAGTCATTTAATAATTACCACATGTATATATATTATTTCCAAAGTTAATATTTTATAAATTCGAAATAAAAAAATCTTATTTATATTTTCAGTATTTCAAAATATATTTATTCAAATAAATTCATGAAACTCAATTGTTTTACGAATATTCAAATAATTTTCATAAAAAAATATTATTTTAAATACTAAAATATTAAAATAAAGGATGTGTTGTTTTTTTTTTTTTAATTTTCAATATTTTAGAATATTCGAATATCCATTCCATTAAAAATAATAATAAAAAAAATGTTTTAGTTTTTAATTGAAGTATTTAATAAATATACACTAATTTTTTATATAATTTTTATTATACCATATTTCAAATTAAAAATAATTATATTATTTAATAAATATGCAATGCACGCTGGATTAATCTAAATGCAGTAGTTGGTTGTATATTTGGAAAACACTATTTAATATATAATATGGCCCGAACTATAAAACGAATTATGCATTATATTTATTAATTATTATTTCAAATAAAATATCAAATCACTAATATAAAGGAATCTTCAATATTCCAAGATTCATATCATCTTTGATTGATTTAATTTATACTTTAATTCAAAACTGATTGGTAAAAAATAAAAATCGTATCTTCATATTTAATGTTTTTATATTGCAAGATTTTTTTCCACAAGTTATTATTTTTTTTTTGGGTTGTTTCCTTTATTTGTTTGATTTGATTTCATTTACTAATATATAAATCTTTTGAATTTTTGATTTTTCCATAGAATTAAGTTCATTTTCAATACTATATAAACCCCTCAATGTTCATTTCATTTTTTTCTACCACCATTCGATTACAAAGTGCACAATGTTCGTATTATACAGTTTCATAATACATTTTTTTTTTATCATTTCTTATAAATAATTATAAGTATATATGCATAGTTTTATATTCATAATTAATTTTATATATGCATATTAGTACTATTTGTATTTCTTTCTCTTGGGTTTTAATTTTAATATACTTTTTTTTATTGTTTTCATGCAGTTTATTAAATAAAGTCGTGTGTACTTTATGAAGATCAAAAAAATTGTTTGTGCTCAGTCCAAACAATGTGTTCTTTGCAACGGGTATTTTGATCCTAATTTCGATCCATGTATGTGCGTCTCATGTAGGGAATCAATCAAAGTCGTTCCACGCTCTGGATCTTGCATAATCTTTAACAAATTGGAATTCAATGTATTATGTTCTTCTTGATGTTTTTGTTTCATTGATATTCGTTGTTACACTTAATAAAACAAATAAGTGTATACAATGTATCAACAAATTTTTGTTTTTAAATTATTTGTTTAATTAATATTGTTTCATTTTTTATTATCCTGTCTTTATGTTATTGTTAACATTATTTTTTTTCTTTTTTTTTTTTGCAACATTATTTGTATTCTTTAATATCCGTTGTTTCGGTAAAATTCTTTTATTTCTCCTTACTTCTTTATTTTTTTTATGTTTGGCAACTTCCATTAATTTTTCCTGTCCCAATTTTCTTATATTTTCATTTTTATTCAAAGTTCTTTTTTTTTGTCCCAATGTGATTCTTACCAATTTTTCTTTTGCTTTCATTTTTTCTTATATTTTTATTTTTCTTATAGTTTCATTTTTATTAACTATATTATTATTATTGTATATTGTTATTTTATTTTTTCGTTGTTCATTGTTTCATTGATTTTTTTTTCCTTTTCTTATTTCCTTTTGCAGAACCTTACCAATTTGTGCAAATTATGTAACAATAATGGTTACGTACTGAAGAATATGGAGTATGATGTAATCAACAATAATTTTTTTGTATGAGTACTGTAACAGTCAAAATGTTGAATATAAATTATTATGTCTTATATCAAGTTGTTATG
Source organism: Erythranthe guttata (assembly GCF_056151865.1). Lineage (NCBI taxonomy): Eukaryota > Viridiplantae > Streptophyta > Magnoliopsida > Lamiales > Phrymaceae > Erythranthe > Erythranthe guttata. The sequence continues at coordinate 12,482,329 of NC_142533.1, forward strand.
ACCGAAATATTAATTTTCGTTAGGTGCAATTTGTATTCATATTTGTGTTTTATAAACAAATTGTAAATATAAATTGCCTGATTGATTCGATTGAATTCATGTGTTGTGCAACTTTGTTCCATTTGTTAAGCACAATCAAATTTTGTTAGATTCTTAATTTTTATCTAACAAACAAGTTCTAATTAAATCCAACAATGTTCTATAGATTAATTTACAGTAATACTACATTTTTAATGCATTTTTTATTTTATTGCATTAAATAATATTATAAGAATATAGGACCGTATAATATCATGTAAATATTTATTTTATTAAAAAATAATATTTATGAGATGAGAATATTAATAGATTTTAATTTAACACAGTGATGTGGAAACTACAAGTTTAATACAATTATTTGAACGTGAGAAATTATATATAAAAAAAAGTCAATTTCAAATATACTATATTAATACTATTAATGTTTAAATTAGGTTGTGCTAAAAAATGTTCAAAATTAATCACATTTGGTAGGAATCGATTTTGAAGAAAAATGTTTGTTCGTTCTAATTGACATCATAATCCAGTAAAACTAATCTTATGTAAATGCGGAACCACAATCAGCTTTTCTTCTTCTTCTTCTTCTTCTTCTCCTTATCTTTTTATTTTTCTCTTAAATATATTTATATTACAAATCATTTGGTAGTAATAATGAAGTGTTGAAATTTGGCTCAATTACCGGTGTTGATTTCTTAAAATTTTGGATCAATATTTTTGTGATGAATATCCTCAATTGATTTGTTTATTAATTGTATACACTTTCCATTTTATAACATTTATTTAATTTCCTATACGACCCCTTGAACACGTTAATTTTTGTGCCAGGAGTATTGCTCAAGATATTTTTTTAATAATATTTCGACTCTAATTTCTGAAAGGTGATTATATAATTTCAATAATCATATCTAATTACAATTAAATATTTTCCCAAATTTACACCATATATTTTCTAACATTAATACATTTTCCTAATATATATTACATTTTTTTTTTCACCACATCTACCTAACTATAAAATACGATCGACATCCACCACATTCACCAAATCCATCCGACTTCATCTAAACAAACAATACACTTGAAATCATTACATATTGTAGATATGACAATATATACATAATATAAAAATATGTCAAGTCAAATTTGTAGTCTCTAAAAAAATAGTGGAATAATTCATAATTTTTTTTTTGCATAAGTTTCTAAAGAAAATAGTATTAATCCTAGAAACACACTATCTTTAAATATTAAACCGAAACACACGCCAACTGTACTAAATAAAATTTTGGAAATACATAAAAAGTAGAAATATTGACCTACTACGCCTGTACACTTATTACAATAATAATAATAATAATAATAATAATAATAATAATAATAATAATAATAATAATAATAATAATAATAATAATAATAATAATAATAATAATAATAATAATAATAATAATAATAATAATAATAATAATAATAATAATAATAATAATAATAATAATAAAAATAATAATAATAATAATAATAATAATAATAATAATAATAATAATAATAATAATAAAAATAATAATAATAATAATAATAATAATAATTATTATTATTATTATTATTATTATTTTTATTATTATTATTATTATTATTATTATTATTATTATTTTTATTATTATTATTATTATTATTATTATTATTATTATTATTATTATTATTATTATTATTATTATTATTATTATTATTATTATTATTATTATTATTATTATTATTATTATTATTATTATTATTATTATTATTATTATTATTATTATTATTAATATTAGGATTATAATTAATATTAGGATATAAGTAACATTAGGATTAGATTTCAGATTAGGATTAACATTAAAATCAGAATTAAGATTAGAATTCGCATCAACATTAGAATTAGAAGTAATATTAGTATTAGTATTAGGATTAACATCAGCATTAGCATGTTAATATTACTATTAGCATTGGCATTAATATTTGTATATTAGTAAAAGTATTAGTATTGGAATAAATATTAGTATTAGTATTAGTAATAGTATTAATATTAATATTAGTATTATAATATTAGTATTTGTCTTAGTATTAGTATTATCATTCGCCACATGTCAATCAATTTTTTAATATAAGAAGTTGACGCTCAATTGATGAGGATCTATGCCCTCAATGATTGACATGTGGCAAATGATGATGTCATTTATCAAAATTGCTTAGTTGGAGTTCAATTGATGAGGTGGATTATTCAATTGCTGAGTTGTCAATTTTATTTTGGTATATATTTAAGTTATTTCCTATTTAACATTTATACACTCATTTAAACAATTACCGTATGTATATATATTATTTCCAAAGTTAATATTTTATAAATTCGAAATGAAAAAAATCTTATTTATTTTTCAGTATTCAAAAAAACATATATTGAAAAAATTCATGATACTCAATTTTTTTACGAATATTCAAATAAGTTTCAGGAAAAATTAAACATTATTTTAATATTAAAATATTAAAATAAAGGAATACAATTGTTTTTTTTTTTTTTTGAATTTTCAATATTTTGGAATATTCGAATATTCATTCCATTAAAAATAGTTATAAAAAAAATTTATTTTTAATTATACTATTTAATAAATATACAATTTGTTTTGTATATAACTTCTATTATACCGTATTTCAAATTATTCTATTATGCCTTATTTCAAATTAAAAATAATTGTACTATTTAATAAATATACAATATTTTGAAATTTTAAATTTTATTTTTTATTTTGAAATATTAGCAAAAATATTTCATTTTTACATTGTACTGTTTAATAAATATACAATATTTTTTGTTAATAATTTGAAATTGCATATTTCTATTATACGTTCAAACAATTATACTGGATTGTCAAATATTTGAAAATTTAAATTTTTAGCAATTTTTATTATGCCGTATTTCAATTTATAAATACGGTATATTATAAATACGATAAATACGGTATAAATACGATCTATATATTATATAAAATAGTATCTATGCCCTCTTTGAATGACATGTGACAAATTCGTATGTCATTTTCTCAAATCGCTTAGTTCGCATTAAGTTGATGATATGTAATACTCAATTGCGTATTAGGCATTTTAATCTTCATATATTTTTAAGTTCCTTCCTATTTAACATTTGCACATTTATTTAATAATTACCACATATATATAATATTTCATGCATTAAATATCCTATAAATTTGAAAAATATTATCTTTTTAATATTTTAAATTTTTTGAAATATATTTACCGCCTATATTTTTTTTTAAAATTCAGAAAACTCGATTTTTAATGTATGAATATTTTTTTTATATTATGTATATATTTTCGATTTTTTTTATAGTATGAATATATTTTCGAATTTTGTAATATTATGTATATATTTCCGAATTTTTTTATATTATGCTTATATTTTCGTATTTCTATGTATTTTTTAGTATTAAATATTAATTCCTTGGAAATATGTTATATTTTTAGAATTTCACAAAACTAATTTGGAATATCATGTTTTTAGATAATGATTTGATTTTTTTTGATAGTATAATACTTCCAACAAATCTGCATTTTTCGTTTTTTTATGTAATCATAATTTTATGTTATTTTTTATGATTTTGTTTTAGTAAATTTGGACCATATTTAGGAAATCCGTGGATTTTGTTTCATTTTGGTTACATATTGTCTTTTAATTACAATGTATTCCTTATTCTATCATTGCTTTCCTTTAATATATATTTATAGTATTTTTTTCGAATTTATATATTTATATATATTACATTTTTTCTACTTTATTATTTACCTTATTTAAGCAAATGGTTTGCCATTGCACCAAATTAATATGTTACCAAATCCGCCAAATCCGTCTTACTAATAACTTAATTAGGTATTTTGTACTTCATTTCAAAATTTCAATGTACGATTCACAAAATCTTTGCAATGTATATTCTATGTTGATTATTTTTTTCCATGTTTAAATAATCTTTACTTTTCTATGATGCAAATTCAAGTATAAAATCCTCATACCACACCTCATTTTCTCCACCATCCAACTTTACAACAACAAGAGGATATAAAAATGTTTATTTGTTTTCCTCATCTTTTTTTTCGATTTTTTTTACTCCAGTAAACTAAATCATTTTTTTTTGTTTTATTTGGTTGTATTCACACAGTTATTTTTTGATTATATCGAATTTGGAATTGTTATTTTATTATTTGCATGTATTGGAATTTGCAACTTGCAATTTGTATAGGGAATTCACATATATTTATTTGTTTATATTTCTTTAAGTCCCCTGTACAAATTGCAAGTTGCGAATTCCAATACATGTAAGAATTGTAAATTCATTCTTTTATTTTATGGTTTTGCTTTCATGTTAAAAACCATTCCCAGGTTTATGTTATTTATTTTTATATAGATTTTATTTTAATAATTTCAGATTTTATTTTATGGTATTGCTTTCATTTCTGCATTGTTTTCTAAATAGAATTCGATTTACCATTCGTTACTATTTGATTTTATTTTTTTAATAACTCTATTGAATTTTGTATAAAAGTTTTTAATGAGGTTTAATCACTTTGTATATATTTAGTTTTTACATTTAAAAAATTGTTTTAAATGAGAGTGTAAACCTTTTTTTTTCTTCATTTTTTTCCATATATACAATATGACCAATGCCATAGATGATTACTACAAATTTTACGTTGGTTTTTACATATCTTTATTTAATTTCATTCCATGTTTATATTATTATATAATTCAAATACCACATATATATATTGTCCTTATTTACAATTACTTTAAAATTTTCAGTTCGTAGTTCACACCACACTAACTTAAATACTAAATCCATTTCGTCATCAATATTGAAACGATATTCTTAAGTATTTTTTTATACAAAGAGACGCTTTTTATTTGTCCTTAAAAACTCCATCTCAATCCAATTGTTTTATTCATTAAGTTTATTTGGATATATTTATTTATTTTTTGCAATTCATTCAAAAGAAAACTCGATTTACCATTACTTTTTATTTGATCGCATTTTTATTTTTTAATGAATCCATTCAATTATTATAAATATTAAATAATGTGTTTGAATTAATATATATATATATATATATATATATATATATATATATATATATATATATATATATATATATATATATATATATATATATATATATATATATATATATATATATATATATATATATATATATATATATATATATATATATATATACACATTCCATTTATTTAAATGAAAAATGATTTATATGAAATAATTCATACAATGACTTACATGAAATGAAATGATTTACATGATTTACTTCAAAATGATTTTTATTTTTGGTTTAATTTAGAAATAAACCACACAACGACGCATACACATACTCAAAGATTTTAATTGCAATAACCTCATTAAAATATCATATCATTCACATATAAGTACTAATTATTTATATATTTAAATGTGTTTATTATAGTATTGTATGTATGGTGAAATTTTTTGATATATTTTTAGTATTGTATGAATGGTAAAATAAAATAAATTATTTTTGTTGATGGAAAAGTTTTGGGAAGTAGTTAACTAAGTTAGAATTACTAATAATTCTACCATGTTCATATTCTTCAAATTCATATTCTTTAAAATATTTTTATAATTTTTTTTTTCTTTTTGAGGAGCAAAACAAAGGATTTATTAAGCAAGATGAGCAAGATGAGCAATGGAATTTATTGGTCACTATTTTTTTCTTATCGTGTTCTTTTAAATACTGTTATAATTATTTACTGTTCATTAATTTTAGTTACTTTTATAATTATTTGAATATTTATATAATGTATCAGGACTTTTAGTATATGTTCAATCGTTTATTAATTATCTTCAGTTAACTAAAGTTTATGATTTTTTTGGTTAGAATGTATTATCTATATTTATTAATTAGGATATTAATTAAAAAAAGCAATCTAAGAATGATATGAAAAAATTTACTCACAAAAAAAAATGATATGGAATTATTTAACTTTGATTTTGCATTTCAAAGAATTATATTAGGAAAATATGTTTATATTTATGAAATAAATTGTACTGAAAAATAACAACACTACTCTACTTTTTCTCGCAATTTTGGTTTTATTTTTTATTTTGTATTTTATTTTCCTCAATAATCTGTTTTATTTTATATTCTTACTATAAATCCCTTTTTTAGTTAATGCATTTGACAATTTCAAGATTTCATCCATAAAACCCAATTTTTAATTATCATTTCCATATATTTTAATGCCTAGTATATTACACCTTTTTTAATATACAGAATGTAGTTCCACCAAATCTGCATGTTTCATTTTTTAAAAATTTCCGGTAATTATTTAATGTTAACTAATATATAAGTAAATTATTTCAATATTATTATAGGTAATATATAAGTAGTTCATTTTTTAACTTATTTTGCATATCAATTCATGATTTAAGAAAATTATTTTACCAGCATATTAATTAGTACATACATATTATTTTGCTTAAATATTGTATAAATTAAAAAAAAACATTGTATTTTTAATTTGAATAATAACATTAATGGTGGTACAGTATAACACGAATTTGAGTGTGAGTATGAATATGAGTATTAGAATTAGTATTAAAATTAATATGATTATTATTAGTAGCATTAACATCATTATTAGCATTGCCATTAGTATGAGTATCAACTATCAATATAGTAGTATCAGTATTATTATCTGTATTATTACCATTATCAATATTAATATGAGTATGAATATGAGTATCTGTATGAGTATCGGTATGAATATAAGTATTAGTATCAATATAAATATCCATATTAGTATCAATATTAGTATACGTAGTAATGAGTATGAGTATTACTATATGTATGAGTATGAGTATAAGTACGGGAATGAGTATGATAACGTGTATGAGTATGTGTATGAATATGAGTACAAGTATGAGTATGAGCATAAGCATGAGCATGAGTATGAGTATGAATATTAGTATTAGTATCGTTATTAATATCAACTAGCATTTTTTTCCCCGTGCGATGCACGGGATCTTATTTTAAAAGTGAAAATAATAATCAAATTAATAGATTATAAGAAAATATAGTGCACTAAAATAGTAAAATTTAATAATGTAATATTATTCATATTTTATATAATATTATTTTTTTCAAATCTTACATATTAAGATTTATAATCCAAATTAGAGAAAACAAATTTGAAAATAAATAACTACTGAAGTACCATTAGAGTAGGATTCTTCACGGTTTAGTTTTGATTTTGATAATTGTTAAAAATTATAGTTAGAAATTAGTAGAGAAAAAATATTAAAATAATTACAGAAATATCTTTAGGGTTTTTTTAGGGCCCATCGTTTCTTTCTTTTATATATAAGATATCAATATTAGTATCGATATAGCTATGAGTATCAATATAAGCATCAATATCAGTATAAGTAGCAATATGGGTATCAATACTAATATCAATATCTATATTAGTATGAGTATGAATATCAGTATTAGTATAGTGTGTATGTATAAGTATGAATATCAATATGGGTATAAATATGAGTATCAATATCAGTATGATTGAGTATAAGTATTAGTATACATATTAGTATCGGTATCAATATGAGTATGAGTATTAGCATACATATTAGTATGGGTTCAAGTTGGAACGGAATTTCCAATTTTCACCGGTTCCGATCCGAAAAGTTCCGATTTCGGAACAATTTTTTTCATTTTGACTACCGAAATTCCGATTTCCGAATATTTCCGTTTTTTTAGATTGGAATTAGAACTATTTGAAATTTTCAATTTCCGATCCAATTTAATTCCGGAATTAATTCCGAAATAATCCAATTTTTTTTCGAAAAATACACCTATAAAAAATATATATTATATAATACTTATTTTTCCGAAAAATACAAATGTAAGTTTTGTTTTAGGATTTTGACATAATGAATTGTTGTTAGAAGTTTTATTGGGTATTATGTTGTGTTTATTTTTATTTATTTTTCTAACTGAATTTAGTAGTTATTAGTTTTACTTTTATCGATGTGGGATGTTCTTATTTTGAAATATTATGAACATTTTAGAAAATCTCGGCTAAGTATGAAATTTTAAAGCTTATGTGATTTCCGATGTTTTTCCGAAATTTTGAAATTTCCGAGCCTTTTGGAATTGGAATGAATTTTTAGATTCCGAAAATTTTGGAATTGGAATTGAAATTGATTTTGTACTTCCGATTTTTTTTGGAAATTTTCCGCAAAGGTTTATTCCGATCCGATCCATCCGACTTTCACTCCTAAATATTAGTATTCATATGAGTATGAGTATGAGTACGAGTATGAGTATATGATGAGCGTGAGTATAAGCACGAGTATGAGTAAGAGTTCGAGTATGAATATGAGTATGATTATTAGTATGATTATTAATATGAGTAAGAGTTTAGCATGCACAATTATACAAATTTAGTATTACTATTAGTATTAGTATTAGTAATAGATAATTATAATTAAAATTAATATTAGTATTAGTATTCGTATTTGTTTTAAAATTAGTATTATTAGTATTAGTATTTGATTTAGAATTAGTATTAATTCTTAGTATAGTATTAATGTTAATATCAGAGGTCACATGGGTAAATATACATCGCAATGTCGAGAGTTATGAATAGATGTGGTATAAAAATATTTTTCAATTTATAGATAACCGGAATGATTGGCCTTCACGCCTATCCCATCGATCGGAACTGGCAACAGATCTTTCAGCGGATCCAACAACGAATATGTCTATATTTACTAATGTTACGTGCAATAATCTCTACAGAGAAGCCGATGATACATGAATTTTGTTTTAAAGCACCGGATAGGATAATGAGATCAATATTGAATTCTTACAAACTTTTTGTTACTTAAACATGTGCATTTTTTGTATGTTCACATTTATTTGCAATGAGTATAATTTTCTATGAATAATCGAGTACGTTGTTTTTTGTGCAAGGTTAGTCTATGCATACATCTTCATTTGTTATTTATATATATTTATTTTTCTGTAAGTAATGGGTTGAACTTATATATTGAAATTGATGAATAAGAACATGTTATTCTTCCTCTAATGGTAAATTTGACTGTAGTTTTGTGTTATAATGCATTAATGCCCCAACATTTAGATTAATGCGAAATAGTGGTTCATTGATTCGATTGTTCTCTTGAAGTTCTTGAATTTAGTTGTGAGATTTCGACGTGGATGATATTTATAACATTATTATTTTTATATTTATCTAGATTTTTGCTGATAAAATGAAACACATTTTTTTGTTGATCGTCGATTTTTTAATTTATTGTTCTTTTACATTAATGCACTTTGATACGAGAATTGATTCTCGTGCATCGCACGGGTGAGATACTAGTAATAATAATAATAATAATAATAATAATAATAATAATAATAATAATAATAATAATAATAATAATAATAATAATAATAATAATAATAATAATAATAATAACAATAATAATAATAATAATAATAATAATAATAATAATAATAATAATAATAATATTAATAATAATAATAATAATAATAATAATAACAATAATAATAATAATAACAATAATAATAATAATAACAATAATAATAATAATAACAATAATAATAATAATAATAATAATAATAATAATAATAATAATAATTATAATAATAATTATAATAATAATTATAATAATAATATAATAATAATAATAATAATAATAATAATAATAATAATAATAATAATAATAATAATAATAATAATAATAATAATAATAATAATAATAATAATAATAATAATAATAATAATAATAATAATAATAATAATAATAATAATAATAATTATAATAATAATAATTATAATAATAATAATAATAATAATAATAATAATAATAATAATAATAATAATAATAATAATAATAATAATAATAATTATAATAATAATAATAATAATAATAATAATAATAATAATAATAATAATAATAATAATAATAATAATAATAATAATAATAATAATAATAATAATAATAATAATAATAATAATAATAATAATAATAATAATAATAATAATAATAATAATAATAATAATAATAATAATAATAATAATAATAATAATAATAATAATAATAATAATAATAATAATAATAATAATAATAATAATAATAATAATAATAATAATAATAATAATAATAATAATAATAATAATAATAATAATAATAATAATAATAATAATAATAATAATAATAATAATAATAATAATAATAATAATAATAATAATAATAACAATAATAATAATAATAATAATAATAATAATAATAATAATAATAATAATAATAATAATAATAATAATAATAATAATAATAATAATAATAATAATAATAATAATAATAATAATAATAATAATAATAATAATAATAATATTAATAATAATAATAATAATAATAATAATAATAATAATAATAATAATAATAATAATAATAATAATAATAATAATAATAATAATAATAATAATAATAATACTTTTTGGGAAAGTAATATTATTGTTGGGGACAATAATATTAGTAATATTACTGTGTTAATATTACTATTAATATTATTGTCTTGGTCTGCAATACTAATGTGTTAATATTAATACTTTCGCCCGCGCGACACACTTTTATGCCAACAGGGAATGTTTTGGCCTTCAATATTACTGAGATTGTTAACACAGTAGTTGGGCGGGGGTGGGGGGTCAACATCGGGGACTGGGCGGTCAACGCCGGCTACCGGCTTGGAAAAAAATTTCAGAAAAAAAAAAATCCAATGCCGGAATCTTGAAGGAAAAAAAATATTTTGTGATGAAAAATAAAATCGAAATCGAAAAGTTGTGAAAATTGGGGAAAATATCATATTTTTGTTCAAATCCGGGGTCAATGTGCAATATTGATGAAGTTAGTATAATGAATGAAATTGATGAAAATTATATTATGAGAGGTATTCTGAACAAAAGACAAGTGGATGAGTTTATCTGCGGATCATTTTTTTGTCTTAATATATGTGCATTTAAGTCTCTTCCCGTGGGCATATATGCAATTCGCCCCACTAAATCATTGGCATAAACAAAATGGGGCGTTTGTGAAATGTCATTCATTATATCGTTAGATGGTTGGAGGGTTCAACTCGGGTGTTTTCATTATTTATTTTATTTTATAATTAGGGTCCATTACAAATAAGTCCATCATCTCATACTTATTCATAAAGGGGTTTAGACAAAAAAACTATTTTACAAAAAAGTCCATCATCCCATACTTATTCATAAAGGGGTCCAAACAAAAAACTCTTCACAAAAAAGTTCACACATTAGCGAGAGATGTGTAAATGACTAAAATATCCATCACGTTTAATATGCTGTAATTTCATCCTTTAATTTTATTTAACCTCAAATTGACCCCAAATTTCACAAAGTATTCAATTTTCACCATCCAAAACTTTGAGTACAATTTCTTCAATCGCCACCGTTGACCGCCGGTCTCCCGTCGGTCTGTGGCGTTGAATCTTTTTTTTTTCTTTTTTTTTTCTCCTGATTTTTTCCGCCGGTTTCCGGCATTGACTTTTTCATTTTTTCCTTTCTCCTGATTTTTCTGCCGGTCTCTAGCGTTGATTTTTTTTTTCTCTCCTAATTTTTTTCCTCCATTATCTGGCGTTGACTTTTTCAAATTTTTTTTAGAATTATTTTTTACTTTAACACCTTTGCCCCGTTTAAACATCAATATTGTTGGGCTATACAATCATAGTAATTATATTACTGTTGAACACAATAATATTAACTATCGTACAATTTAACACAATAATATTGCTATATTACTCTCTATCACAATAATATTAAAATGTTGCCCTTTCAATAAAGGCAAACATAATAAAAAAATTCCAAAAAAAGTAATATTGATATGGTTGATAGTAATATTACTGCCATCCAAAGTAATATTACTAGAACAATAATATTACTATAAAAACAATAATATTACTGCAGCCACAGTAATAGTTTTGTGTTTACAGTAATATTACAATAGTATATAGTAATATTATTATGTTAATCAGTCAACAAAGCAAACAAAACAACAAAGCAAAAAAAAAATATTGATGTGGTTGACAGTAATATTAGTATGTTTACAATAATTTTACTGTCAACAACAGTAATATAATTACGTTGACTTATCAACAAATCAAACAAAATAAAAAAATACCAACAAATAATAATATTGTTGTGGTTGACAGTAATTGTACTGTCGGTGACAGTGCAATTACGTAAATGTACTGCAACGACATTACAATTACGTGAATGTACTGCAACGACATTACAATTACGTAAATGTACTATCAACCAGACAACCACAGTATAATTATTATGAATGACAGTAATATTACGATCAACATTCAGCAGCAGCGATCGTAAAAAAACCGATAAAAAAACCACTAAAAAAAGTCAACGCCGGAGACCGGTGGTCAATGCCAGAAACCGGCGGCGGAAGAAAACAGACAAAGAAAAAAAGGAAAAAAAAAAAGTCAATGCTGCAAACCGGCGGCAAAAAAAATATTTCAAAAAAAATAAGGTTAAAATAGAAAAAAGTCAAATTGAATTTTTGCGGTCAAAATTGATTGAATTGAAGTTACAATTATGATTTTTTTGTCGTAAAATCGATTAATCGTAGCATCGACGATCCGCCATCGAAGAAAAAATAAATGTCGAATGACAACTAATGATGAAGTTAACTAATGCTGAGTGATGTAATTAAACGGAGATCCGACAACCTGCCGTTGAAAAATGAAAAAAAAAAAAAAGATATCAAGCAATGTTAAAGTTAACTATTGTTAATGTTAACTAATGTTGAGTCAGCTAATCAGAGTTTCGATAACCCACCACCGGAAAAAAAAATTAAAAGAAGAAAAAATGGAATATCAAATGTTAACTAATGTTGAAGTTAATTGATATTGAGTTAGACAATCGAAGCACCGACGACCTAGGCAACTGCCGCCAAAAAAAAAATCAGGCCGGGCCAGACAGGACCGACCTGGTAGGCGACTGGGAGGAGATGGGGATGGGTTGGGCTTAAGAATCTACTATGAGATATAAGCATAGTCGATTAAGAATCTGACTACTAAAATTCAAAATAAAATAAAATTAGAGTTGATTAACCTTAATCGACAACCAGAGCATAGTCGATTTACTGAATCGACTATTGAACACGTACATAGTCGATTAAGGTTCCAACCTACACGAATTTCTCTACCCGCGCCGTTATCCGCTTGATCCACCAAAAAACCCTAAGTCTACCTCCTTATCGTCACCACACCGCCGCCACACCAGACTTTGTCAACCATAGTGGGAGTTCGATCTCCCAGTCGCTCAGTTTCAAGAACAAGAATCCTCCATTAACAACATTACTGAAGAACTCCATTAAAATATAACAAGTTGAATACATAATATTATTAGTCGAAATCCATGTCATCCAAATCGTCGTGACAAAACTGCTCTCTTCCTGGTAGAGCTCCCTCTTGTTGGGTTGGAGTTTTTTTCTCCTGTTTCTTGAGTTTCATTCTCTGCTTTCCTCTTCTCCCTTTTTCCCTCTTTCTCCATTTCTCCCTATTCCTCTGCCATTTTGGTTCTTCCGATATGGACAAACAACCACTTATTGATGACCTCATCCACAAAACCATTGGTCTTGAATGCAATGATGACACCACTGCTACCAACCCTCCATTTGAGAAAGAATACACATTTATTGCGAAGATTCTATCGGAGAAACCTATAAATATGAATGCTTTCAAAGCTACTATGCTTAAAGTCTGGCATCCGAAAAAACGTGTTCTTGCAAACCATCTTGATCCCAATCTTATGGCATTCATCTTTGAAGATGAAACTGATTTTTCAAGAATTTTCAATCTCTCTTGGACATTTCGTGATATCCAAATTGTTATTCAAATTTGGCCCCCGGATAAAGCCTTACCTGAAATTGATCTTAGCAAAACTCATTTCTGGATCCAAGTTTCAAATTTGCCCATTTGCTTCATCAACCTTCCCAATGCCTCTTCCATTGGAAACCTTGTCGGCAGATTCATTAGAGCAGACCTGTCCTCCTCATCTCAGAAATGGAAGAAATTCCTTCGTATCAAAGTGGAGATTGATACCACTAAACCGTTGGCCAACCTCATCACAATGTCTTCCCAAGGAAGATCTCCTCTCCAGATCGAAATCATACCGTATGAACGTCTTGCTGATTTCTGTTTTTACTGTGGATTAATGGGGCACAAGATTCAAAATTGCAAATAAAAAAATAGTGATGATCCGATGGTGAGTTCAACCTTTAGTTATGGTCCATGGCTTAAGGCAGATAATGCCCATATCCTTATGACAAGTGAATTTTCAAGGGATGTGATAGGTATTTGTCCTATTGGTGCACTGACCTCAATCCAAGTGCATGCCAGACACTTTTGCAGTCAACTCCAAGTATCAGACCCTCTTTTAATACACTTTTGCAAGTCATTTCCTGTGTCTGCGAGTTTTTTAGATGAAGTTACATTTTGCGTACCATTGCTTCAATCAGACAATTTGCAGTAGATTTGTATATGTACATGTACGTACAATAATAGAATATTTATATGTTGACATTTACATTCCTTCAATAATATTTTATGTCAGGTTTGCCTAATGAAATGTGGAATACAAGTTCCTTCAATAATATTTTATGTCATTTTGTTCCTTCAATACAATAACAACTTCATACGAAGCAGTTCATGCTTCAAAACATGTTGATGTTAATTCTATAAATTTGTTACTTAAGTTGTTTGTGTATAGAATTTTGCATTTTTTATTGTTTTGTTGCTTCATTATTTGCTAGAATTAGTAACCAACGTTTATACAGGTGATGATTGTTCTCAGGGGCAGATTTAGGGGTGGCCAAGTATGCTATGGACCACTCCAAATAATGAAAATAAATTTGCCTTAATGACAACGATCTCCAAGTTGTTAGATGAGGTCATGAGTTTGACTCCATTATTACGGTACAGAAAAAATATTGTTTAATTTTTTTGTCTAAATTTCTTTTGAGCCCCTCTCCCATAAACACATTATATTATATCTATATTACTATTTAGTACCCAAAATTCAAAATATACAAAAAAAATCCTAACTTTTTTTTAGCCCATCTCCCCAAAAACACATTATTATATCTATATTATTATTTAGTCCACCCAAAATTCAAAATATACAAAAAAAAATCCTAAATGTTTTCTTGTTTTTTTAGCCCCTCTCCCCAAAAACACATTATATTATATCTATATTATTATTTAGTCCACCCAAAATTCAAAATATACAAAAAAAGTCCCAAATTTTTTCTTCTCCTAATTTGTCCAAAAAAAAAAAGTTTCAATTTTTTTTCCCCTTCTCCTAATTTATCTAACAAAAAAAGGTTCAATTTTTTTTTCCGGGGGCGCTGCCCCCGAACCCCCGAAAATTTAACTCACTGTACAGTAAATTCTTGGACTCGGCATAGCCGGCATACCCTGAATTTTCGTCCTGGATCCGCCACTGCCACTAATTGTTCTTACGTCCGATCTGACAAAATCTTCAAAACAAAATAGTTTTTGTACCAATATAGTATTATGTCGGAACCTTTGAGTTTTTTCTTATCAACTTTATTCTTTTAACTTGAATTAAAATTAGAAAATGAATTATAAATATTAGTTACGATCATTTTTATAAATTGTGGAAAAATAACCTATTTGTTCATTTCATCATTTTCATAACTTAATCTTTTATTCCAGCATGTCCCTTAATCCATCACTGCCGTATTTTTTGGTGTTTTGTGTATTTGTTTGTGTACATGTGCAGTATCTTCATTAGTTTATGCTTTTCATTTAGTGCTTTATTTTCTTAGTTGACCAATTTCAACAACTATTAATTTTTTTGATGATATTTTTCACACAGCTATGTTTTCAAATCAGTTTACAACTATTGACATCTCTATTTACAATAAATTGAATCATCCCAAAATTTGTGAAGGTGGAAAAATTCGACAATTTGTGTAAATATTGGTGCCAAAATTTGGAAAACAATGACAAAAAAAAAAGCCTACCATAGCGAGATTTCATGTTAGTATTTTTTCGTGGATCAAGTGAAATACAGTGATAACACTATAATTTAATTTAAAATTTCATAATGTTTAATAGATTTTTCAATATAATTTTTATCTGTCATGTATCTAAATAATTACTTTATTCAATTTTCTAATGCGGCCACGTGCAACGAGTCACAGTTCCTAGTAAAGATAAATATAATATATATGGGTAAATTACAAATACCCCCTGAGGTATGGTTAAATTACAAAAACCCCCCTCTTGTTTGGATAATTACATCTACCCCCCTCAACTATGATTTTTTCTTACCTTTATGGTGCCAAATTCACATTGTCATCTAGATTCCGTGAAATGTGCTCTAGTTTGTACTCTTTGTGTAAAAAATACAGTTTTCGATGCACCACAAACTGATATATACAAGCTAAAAATCACATATTATGGTCATCTTGCTTAATAATGTAGAGTTTTAATGGGATAAAACGGGTACAAAGGTGATAATATTCCATATAATCTCGAAGATTCCACTAAATTTGATGAGTTGAGGGGGTGGTTGTAATTATCCAAACAAGAGGGGTGTTTTTGTAATTTGGTCATACCTCAGGGGGGTGTTTGTAATTTACCCAATATATATTACAAATTCCCCATCATTTGAACTCAATTCTTAATTTCAAACCGTAATTAATTCTAATTTCACCGGTTTTGACCACACAAAATCCCCAATTTCGGCCTTTATTTTTGAATTTTTTTTCTAACTCTTATTTGTCGTCATTGGCTGGGGGTCAACGTCGCTCTTCTGTGTTGACATTTTCTTTTCTTTTCTTTTCTTTAATTTTTGTTACGGCTGCCACATGGACGTCATGCAATGTACGTGACAATTATTATGTCCATGTTAACAAGTAAAGTTGTGTCAAAATGTGACAATTTGAGGACTATTCATTTTAGGTGTTATCCATGTGTCTATATATTCTTTTGTTAATGATGACGTTGCCAAAAAAATCCCCATTAAGAATTTTTAAAACTAGAACAAAAAAAAAGATAATTTTTTCTCATTCCGAATTTTTAGATTTGTAAGAGAATTAATTTATTTATATAAAATATAAAGTTGAATCCCCCTAAGTGCTTGACATTTGGCTATCTCAGTTGACGACATGTATTTAATTTCATCCCATGTGGCAAATTGATTGGTGAAAATAAATCATCAAAAAACATGTCATCATTTCCAAAATTAAAGGTAATTAAATATATTTTATTATTTTATTAATATATTTATGTCCTACCATTTATAAAATCTCTAAGTATATCAACTTTCTTAGAAACTATAAATATATTTATTTTTTAATGGCGACGGTTATATGCAAGCCCATTTTTTTATTAGTTCCAGACCTCCAACATAAAAATATTAATTTACCCTTAATGAAATTTAAAATTAAATAAAAAACACAAAACATTAAAAATTAAAAAAATCATTTCCTTTGTGCAAGACCAAATAAAAAAATATAAATCCAGAAACCCACATCCTTATTTCACGACATTAAAATCTCCCCCTTCTCCTTCTTCTTCACAAACCCACTAAGAAATCCTACACACCAAAATCATCAAATACATACCAACCATTCAAGATGAAACCAGAAAACAATGATATGGTAGTTTACGAGCGTAGAAAACACAATGAAGTATGTTTTAACCGTTTATTTTTGCCTTTGGGTCGTTTTATTATTTTTGGAAAAAAACTTCGACTATACCAAAAATCGGTCTGCAAATACCGATTTTTGTTACTAAAGTCGGTAACCACATTCCGATTATTTTATTAAAAATCGGTAGTTAAAAACCGATTTTTGTAGTACAAATCGGTATGACAACACCGATTTGTTTTTGTATTATCGGTATTGTCATGCCGACTTGTACTACAAAAATCGGTTTTTAAGTACCGATTTTATTATGTGTGTTTTTTAAGACCATTTTCTCATACTTTCGTGCAGCAACCTATCGGTATCCGAAAATCGATTTTGTACTCAATAATCGACATTAGAACGCCGATTTTGACTTGTAAAGTCGACGTTGTGTCGCCGATTTGGTTAACAAAAATCGGCATTATAACGCCGATTTTCGTATACAAAATCGGTGTATGTAAACCGATTTGGGAAACCAACGAAAAAAAAAAACAATTTCAATCTCAATTTTTTTTTTTCAAAATCGGCCAAAGCATTGCAACCCAACAAGAATTATGTATAGATTAATGTTCATTCATACGTATTTATCAAGAATCGATGCTCGATTAATGTTTTTGAATTTACAAATAAAAGTTTAGTAAAAAGGACATCGATGCTCGATTAATGTTTTCGAATTTACAAACAAAAGTTTATAAAAAAAAGACTTACTTGTTGTTGGTGGTGCAATTTGGTAATGGTGCGGTGGGTGGGTCGTTGATCATTGCCGGTGCGGTGGAAGTCTCGCCGGTCGGCGGCGACAATCGATATTTTCTTTTTGTTTTGTTTTGTTTTTTTTTTTTGATTTTTGGTCTTGAACAAATTGAAAATATGATTTATTTGTATTTGAGTATTATTTGTGGGTAAGGGTATATTTGTCATCTTTGGTCTTGATGTAATAAAATTAAATTAATTTACGGGCTTGAACTAATAAACTCTTTTATGTGGGTTTGAACTAATAAAAAAATGGGCTTGCATATAACCGCCGCCTTTTTTAATTTATTTTTAATATTAATGAAATTAAATTTAAATTTGGTTAAATTCAATTTAGAGTCTCCACTTACTATAGTTACGGAAATTTTGTATTTGAGTTAATAAATTTGGATTTATATTAAAAAAAATATGCAGAATAAATTATTTGATATTAATATATTATACATTTTACATGAACATAACGAAAGAATTTTTTTTTACTAATTTAATATTATATATTAACATTATATGTATAAAAGAAAGATACATGTTCGAATTTACTTTATTGCGGAAATTAGCACTATTTTTTTCATCTATGTGTGTAGTAATATTATCCCAATTAATTACCATATTGAAAATTATACTACAGGAATTTCATGCTATTGTTTTAACTTTTATTTTTTCTTCACAAAATCCAGTGACAATAAATTTTATGATTGATTTATATTTTTTTTAATTATATACTAATTAAAATACAAACTTTCTCGTGATTATACTAATAAATTGAAAAACATAAGTTAAGTTTAATCAATTGATAACAAAATATTGTGTAACACCCCACATTTTCGAAACCCTAGTCCCTCATCAAATTTCCATAACTCGAAAATTCTCACGTAGAAACCATTAGGAATTTATTTACTTTACTAATTTAATTTCTCTAAGTGCCTTATTTGCTTAGACTAATAATCCTTATATGCCGATTTGATTATATGCCTTGTGTGGAAGGAATTTATTGAATAATTATTTGCCAACTTTATTTCGATAATTATGTGCTTAAGTAGATTAATTATTGATAATTATGTGTTAGATTAAATAATGTGAATACATGTGCTATAGTTAATTAATTTTGTGGCATTTTAATTTAATTCCCTAAAGTGCCTTATAATGTCTAGTGAAATATAGGCATGCATACATGTATATATACGTATATACATATATAGTCATATGCCTATGCATGATATACATACATAGGTGAAATACATATTTAAATATATATATATATGTGTGTGTTTTCGGATGTGTGTGTGTAGGAATTAATTTGTGATTTTATTAATTAGAAAAATAAAAAGATGCATGACACTTGGCAAAGAGTGAGGATTTACACTAATCCTACACTCAAGCATGCTAAGTAATCTCAAGAGACACTCCCATGTCTTCTTATCTCTCCACCTATACCCCCACTTGTCTTCTCTTCACCATCACCACCGAAGCACCACCTCCTCTATCGGCCAACACCTCAAAATTCTTCAAGAAAAAAATAGAGAAATCAAAATGCAAATCCCCTATATAAGCTTCACCCCTGAATATGCTAAGAACACCATCAAAAATACTTGCCCTCTTACAAGAGATTTAAACTCCTCCCAACTTGATATCAAAGCTCTCACCTTCTCCATTCAACTAGCTTGGTTCAATCTTGGAGCCACTTCTTGAAGGAGGTAACATTGTATCTTTGTGTTCTTCATCTTCTTCATCCTCCTTTTCTTTCTTTCTCTAAAAAACCCTCTTTTCTTTTGAAGGTTTTTCTTTCTTCGGCCAACACTCTTTGATAGGTAAGAAATCTCGAATTTCTTGCTGCAATCGAAGGGTATCATAGTATGGAAAAGGATTTTCAAAACTACCTAAAAGATTTCCTCACTTTTCAAAAGATTAGGGCTTTTTGTGTAAAATCCGAAATCTTGTGCTAATCTTGATATTTGTGTTCTTGCATGTCTAATCCATGTTATAATCTGTCAATCTAAGTATGTTGTGTTTAAAGGTTTAATGTTTCGAATTTTTGAGAATTTTTGAAAAAGAAAATGAGGTTTTCAAGATTTTTGGGTTGCATGTGTAGATCTATGAATCTTTAGGACTAATCTGCAATTTCTTAAAATTTCGGCATGAAAAATGTTTTCATCTTTAAAATCTCAGTAGGAGTAAGTGGAATTTTGTTATTTTCTATTTAGCCACAGTTTGGGATTAATATTTGTTGGAAAACTCATTTTGGCTTCAACATTTCCTGCCAAGTAATTTAATTTTTTTAAATCCGATTTTTGAGAAAACTACAAAATTCTTTTTGCATCTGTTCATTTAGTCAGTTAGGCAGTCTATAATTAAATTTGAAATCTTTTAGATACCATTTGTTATTATTTCGAAATATTGGTTGTGCATGTGTCATAAATGGAACTTTTGTTTTTTAATCATTGTGCCTTGTGTATTAATTGTGAGAATATGAATTTATGGTTAAAAATCTGCACCTGAACTATGTTAAGGGGCTGTAAGAATTTTTAATCCATTAAATGAGCAAAAGTGGGAGAAAATCCTATTAATAAAAAGCTAAAAATGTTGGTGCTTTAAGGGCATGTTTGATAATTGAATGCTAATTAAAATGTGTTTTGGGGCTGCATGTTATGTGTATGTGTGTGCTGCCGTGTGTGTGTGTGCTGCTGTGTGTGTGTGTGTGTGAAATATATAAATATATAATATGATGCTATAATAATTACGTGAATTATGTGCTCTACTTAACTGGATCTATATATATATGTGTATGATATGTGTGTGATTGTCGTGTGTATTATGTGGATAATTGAATTTTGTTTGTATGTTCGTTGATTGATATTTGTGATGTCGTAATGTGGTCATTTTGTATTAGAGTCTCATTCGTCTCATGGTCTTGCATAAAAAGAGAGATTTCATTTTTACGAAAGGAAAGGTTAATGGAATGCTTGGGTTGGATAAGTCGGGATACGGGGGGCCGGTATCCCAAGCATAGTTACTATAGATAAAGGGGTGGTTTGATTCCACCAAAACAACGGGCTCAGAATAATATGCTTATCATCCAAGTAAAGAAGTTAATTTTTCACGGATCCGAACAACAGAAAATGTTTTCATTCATGCAATTGCACGAAAAGGGTAAATTAGTAATTTTCAGCATTTGAGTCGAAAAAGGGGTAAATTTGTAATTTTCAGTAATTGGGTCGATTTACGTGCTTAGATGAAATTTCGTGTTTGTGTGTGTGTGTGTTCGTTTGCCGACGAATGGTAAGGTGTGATGCTTATGTGTATGTACTAATATAAGTACGTAAAACCATATTTTAAAACCTCGTTATCCATTCGGATTTCTTACTGGGCTTAATAGCTCATATAGATAGTTCTTTGATTGCAGGTAGTAGTAGTAATCCCGCATCGGAATGGACCGAGTAGTGGATTGGAGTCTTGACCGGAGGCTTTTGGAGGGTCGTACGAGGGGTCTCTAAACTATGCTTATTTTATTTTGGTGATGTAACTTATAAACGATTTCCGTATTTTTCCTTTCTCTAAAACTCTAGTATTTCCTCACTAGGGGAATTAAACTCTTATTTTAATATGGGCCTTACTTTGATATTAATATAGTTGGTCCGCTTATTTTGGTAATTGTACTTCTTGCCCGAAAATCCCTATTCACCAAATACCTTAAACTCTGATTTCTTCTCGAACCCAAATTAGAACCTATAGTTAGATAAACGTAGCACTCGAATAATAATCTCCCTTTTTGAAGTGATTCCAAAACGAAAGATTTGAAACGACCAAAATCACCCTAAGAAGTTTTCGAAATTTTCAAGGTTTCCAAAAGTTTTCAAATGACCCAAAAAGATATTTTTAGAAATTACATTTTGGTCTTACTCGAAAGTTTTAAAAATTTCAAAGAGATCCCTTTTGCTTCCGCTACCTAAATAAAGTTTTCCGATAAACTAGTTCGATTTATCGCCCGACCCGAGGGGGGTGCTACAGCGGTGGTATTAGAGCATTGTTTATAGAAAACTCGTACGAACCAAAAGCCGGGCTTGAAGACTTACGAGACACGATAAACTCGTCCATCCGGTAACATTATGTGTATTATATGTCTTATTTATTTATGTGCTTTAATTATAAATTGCATAATAGGTTATAGAAATTATGGCAAGACGACTAACCCGGAGTTCCCAAGGCACTCCCACTAATGAACCAACCGACCTTAACCAAACCATCCATAACCTCTCGAACCTTATTCGAGAACAAGCCCAAAACCACCAAAGACAAATTGACCAACTTCTTCGACGAAACCATCCTCCTCCGCCTCCTCCTCAAGCAGCACCTCACGCCATTTACCAACGATTTCTCAAGATGAACCCCTCCGAATTTCATGGTGGAACCGATCCGACAATAGCCGAAGAATGGGTCAAATCCCTAGAAGTGATCTACGACTACATGCAAATGACCGATCGTGATCGTGTGCATTGCGCTCTTTTCTTACTCCGAAACGAAGCTCGTCACTGGTGGGAATGAGTCAAAGAAGAAGTCGACCTCGACACTATACAATGGACCGACTTCAAACTACAATTCTTCGAAAAATATTTCGCCAAAGACGTACCTGCCCACAAACTGAAGGAATTTCTAGAACTTCGTCAAGGTGAATTGCCAATGCTCGAATACATCTGTCACTTCAAACGTGGCTGTCTCTATGCCCCATTCATCGCTCCAAACCCCGAAGAGAAAAAAAATCACTTCATCCGTGGCCTACAACCTGAGATCCGACATGATATCCGCATGTCCGACGCCTCGACTTTCCGACAACTAGTGGACAAAGCCCTGATGGCAGCTCAAGACGAAAAGGAGATCCAACAGAATCGTCGATCCCAAGGCACGAGTCAACTTCCACGGAAAAAGGCTAACTTCGGCAACCACAAATTCAAGGGCAACCGAAGCCAACCATCGAATCAATTTGGACTTCCACAGCCGCCCAAACCAACTTGCTCACAATGCGGGAAATCACACTTTGGAGTTTGTGTACATGGGACGAACACGTGCTTCAGATGTAGAAAGACCGGACACATAGCAAGGGATTGTCCGAATGCTCCGAATCGTGCCCAAGGGCGTGTGGTTGCTATGACAAAGGAGCAGATTGAGCAAGATCCCTCAATGATAGCAGGTACTATATACATCTTCGACGAACCTGTCTATGCCTTAATTGGTTCCGGTTCTACTCACTCTTTCATATCGGAGAATATGATTAGAAGCCTTAAGATCAAACCTAGTCACTTGAATCACGACTATAGCATACTCACCCCCTCTGGCGAAGAAATGATCTCGAACCTAGTGGTGACCAACTGTTCGATCCGAGTTCATTCGCAACCTTTGAATTTCGACCTCATTGTCCTACCGATCCGCAATTTTAATATCATTCTAGGAATGGATTGGTTAACCGAATATAAAGCCTAAATTGACTGTGCCCCGAAAACAGTTATTTTTCCTCTACCAAGCGGCCAAATCCTAAAATTCCAAAGCCAAGCCAAAACTTCGATTCCAATTATCTCAGCCATAAAAGCCGTCAAACTCATTCATAAAGGGCATTTCGGCTATCTAGTAGATGTCGTGAATCCCGAACCCGACACCAAACCTCAACTGTCCGAAGTCCGAACAGTACAAGAATTTCCCGACGTATTTCCCGACGTATTTCCCGACGATATTCCCGGACTTCCACCCGATCGAGAAATTGAGTTCGAAATCGATCTAATTCCCGGAGCCGCATCAATTTCGAAAGCCCCATATCGCATGGCCCCACTTGAATTGAAAGAATTGAAAGATCAGATCCAAGAGCTGCTCGACAAAGGTTACGTTCGACCTAGTCACTCACCATGGGGAGCCCCAGTGCTGTTTGTCAAAAAGAAAGACGGATCCCTTCGTCTTTGTATCGATTATCGAGAGCTCAACAAAATTACTATCAAGAAGAAGTACCCTCTTCCCCGAATTGATGATCTGTTCGACCAACTCCAAGGTTCTTCTGTCTTTTCCAAGATTGATCTTCGATCCGGATATCACCAACTCAAAATCAAAGAGTCCGACTTTCCGAAAACCGCCTTCCGGACGAGATATGGCCACTACGAATTCATCGTCATGCCTTTCGGTCTAACTAATGCCCCCGCCGCATTTATGGATCTCATGAATCGAGTTTTTCACCCGTATCTAGACCAATTCGTAATCGTCTTCATCGACGATATTCTCATTTACTCCAAGAACGAAGAAGATCATTTTTCTCACCTCCGCACCGTTCTCCAAACTCTTCGATCTCATCAGCTGTACGCCAAATTCAGCAAGTGTGAGTTCTGGCTATCCAGTGTCTCTTTTCTTGGCCACATCGTCTCAGCAAGTGGAATCTCCATCGACCCCAGCAAGATAGAAGCAGTTTCCAACTGGTCAATTCCGAAGAATGCAAAGGAGATAAGGAGTTTCCTCGGTCTAGTCGGTTACTACCGCAAATTCGTACAAGATTTCTCGAAACTCGCCTCGCCACTCACTCGACTCACTCGAAAGGATGTCAAATACCAATGGACCCCAGAATGCAACGCTAGCTTCACCGAACTCAAGAATAGACTCACCTCTGCCCCAATTCTAGCACTACCAGAAAGAACTAAATAATTCATAGTCTACAGCGACGCCTCGAAGCTAGGGTTAGGAGCCGTACTCATGCAGAATGGAAAACTTATAGCCTACGCCTCTCGGCAACTCAAGGAGTACGAACGGAACTACCCCACCCATGATCTCGAATTAGCCGCCGTTGTCTTCGCACTCAAAATCTGGCGACACTACCTTTATGGCGAAAAGTGCACCATCTACACCGATCACAAGAGTCTTAAGTACTTTTTCACTCAAAAGAAACTAAATATGAGGCAAAGAAGATGGCTCGAACTAGTCAAAGACTACGACTGCGAAATACTCTATCACCCTGGTAAAGCAAATGTCGTGGCAGACGCTCTTAGCCGCAAATCAATCAATGCCCTCATCGTTCAGCCAAATCTGACAGAAACAATCAAGACTGCTCAACACGCCGATCCCCAAGTTCTCAAAGTTCGCGACAACCTCGAATCCAATCCAAATTTTCGAGTCTCTGACGAAGGAATTGTCCGATTCCAAAACCGCATTTATGTACCTAACGACTCCAAGATTCGCCGATTAATCCTAACCGAAGCCCATCAGACGGTGTATACTTGCCATCCCGGAGCAACCAAGATGTACCAAGATCTGAAGAAACTCTACTGGTGGCCCGGAATGAAAAGAGAAACTGCCCAATTCGTCGCCGAATGTCTAGTTTGCCAAAGAGTCAAAGCAGAACACCAAAGACCCGGAGGTCTACTGCAGTCCAATCTGATTCCAGAATGGAAATGGGAAGCTGTCACAATGGATTTCGTTCAAGGGTTTCCAAAGACCCAAAGAGGATTCGACGCCATTTGGGTGATTGTCGAGCGATTAACCAAGTCCGCCCATTTTCTTCCCGTTCGAATGACCTTTAGCCTAGAGAAACTAGCAGAGCTGTATGTCCAAGAAATTGTCCGACTCCACGGTGTTCCAGTCTCTATCATCTCCGACCGAGACCCTCGATTCACGTCTAAATTCTGGAAAAGCTTACATGAAACTCTCGGAACTCGCCTTAATTTTAGTACCGCCTTTCAACAGCAAACCGACGGTCAATCCGAACGAACCATCAAAACCCTAGAAGATCTACTTCGCGCCTGTATTCTCGATTTCGGAGGAAATTGGGAATCGCGACTTCCACTAATCGAATTCGCCTACAACAATAGCTTCCAATCATCTATCGGAATGGCACCATATGAAGCTCTCTACGGTCGCAAGTGCCGATCTCCACTCCATTGGGATGAAATGGGAGAAAGAAAATTCCTCGGCCTAGAACTAGTTCAGCAAACCGTCGAAATAATTCAGAACATTCGAGAAAGAATGCGTACCGCCCAAAGTCGGCAGCAAAGTTACGCCAATTCTCGAATAAGTGATTTAGAATTCGGAGTTGGAGACTCCGTATGTCTTAAAGTGTCACCTTTCAAGGGAATCATGCGATTTGGAAAAAGGGGAAAGTTAGCGCCTCATTTTATCGGACCATTTGAGATTCTCGAGAAAATCGGCACCCGAGCCTATCGTCTAGCCCTGCCACCTAACCTATCCAATTTTCACAACGTGTTCCACGTGTCCATGCTTCGTAAATATATCCGTAGCCCAGACCATGTTCTAAAACCCGAACCTATCGAATTAACCCCCAACCTAACCTACGAAGAAAAACCCTCCCAAATCCTCGAATACAAAACCAAAACCTTATGTAACCGAAACATTCGCTTAGTTAAAGTCTTGTGGCATAATCATACTTTAGAAGAAGCCACGTGGGAAAGCGAAGAGGAAATGCGTAAACTCTTTCCGGAATTATTCGGGTCAGGTAACAATTTTGGGGACAAAATTATTACCCGAAAATTCTCACAGAGAAACCATTAGGAATTTATTTACTTTACTAACTTAATTTCTCTAAGTGCCTTATTTGCTTAGACTAATAATCATTATATGCCGATTTGATTATATGCCTTGTGTGGTAGGAATTTATTGAATAGTTATGTGCCAACTTTATTTCGATAATTATGTGCTTAAGTAGATTAATTATTGATAATTATGTGTGTGTATGAATTAATTTGTGATTTTATTAATTAGAAAAAATAAAAAGATTCATGACACTTGGCAAAGAGTGAGGATTTACACTAATCCTACACTCAAGCATGCTAAGTAATCTCAAGAGACACTCTCATGTCTTCTTCTCTCTCCACCTATACCCCCACTTGTCTTCTCTTCACCATCACCACCGAAGCACCACCTCCTCCATCGGACAACACCTCAAAATTCTTCAAGAAAAAAATAGAGAAATGAAAATGCAAATCCCCTATATAAGCTTCACCCTTGAATATGCTAAGAACACCATCAAAAATACTTGCCCTCTTACGGGAGATTTAAACTCCTCCCAACTTGATATCAAAGCTCTCACATTCTCCATTCAACTAGCTTGGTTCAATCTTGGAGCCACTTCTTGAAGGAGGTAACATTGTATCTTCGTGTTCTTCATCTTCTTCATCCTCCTTTTCTTTCTTTCTCTAAAAAACCCTCTTTTCTTTTGAAGGTTTTTCTTTCTTCGGCCAACACTCTTTGATAGGTAAGAAATCTCAAATTTCTTGCTGCAATCAAAGGGTATCATAGTATGGAAAAGGATTTTCAAAACTACCTAAAAGATTTCCTCACTTTTCAAAAGATTAGGGCTTTTTGTGTAAAATCCGAAATCTTGTGCTAATCTTGATAATTGTGTTCTTGCATGTCTAATCCATGTTATAATCTGTCAATCTAAGTATTTTGTGTTTAAAGGTTTAATGTTTCGAATTTTTGAGAATTTTTGAAAAATAAAATGAGTTTTTCAAGATTTTTGGGTTGCATGTGTAGATCTATGAATCTTTAGGACTAATCTGCAATTTCTTAAAATTTCGGCATGAAAAATGTTTTCATCTTTAAAATCTCAGTAGGAGTAAGTGGAATTTTGTTATTTTCTATTTAGCCATAGTTTGGGATTTAATATTTGTTGGAAAAATCATTTTGGCTTCAACATTTCTTGCCGAGTAATTTAATTTTTATAAATTCGATTTTTGAGAAAACTGCAAAATTCTTTTTGCATCTGTTCATTTAGTCAGTTAGGCAGTCTATAATTAAATTTGAAAATTTGTAGATACCATTTGCTATTATTTCGAAATATTGGTTGTGCATGTGTCATAAATGGAACTTTTGGGTTTTCATCATTGTGCCATGTGTATTAATTGTGAGAATATGAATTTATGGTTAAAAATCTACAGCTGAACTATGTAAGGGGCTGTAAGAATTTTTAATGCATTAAATGAGCAAAAGTGGGAGGAATCCCATTAATGAAAAGCTCAAAATGTTGGTGCTTTAAGGGCATGGTTTGATAATTGAATGCTAATTAAAATGTGTTTTGGGGCTGCATGTTATGTGCATGTGTGTGCTGCCGTGCGTGTGTGTGTGTGCTGCTGTGTGTGTGTGAAATATATAAATATATAATATGATGCTATAATAATTATGTGAATTATGTGCTATACTTAAATGGTTCTATATATATATGTGTATGATATGTGTGTGATTGCCGTGTGTATTATGTTGATAATTGAATTTTGTTTGTATGTTCGTTGATTGATATTTTTGATGTCGTAATGTGGTCATTTTGTATTAGAGTCTCATTCGTCTCATGGTCTTGCATAAAAAGAGAGATTTCATTTTTACGAAAGGAAATGTTAATGGAATGCTTGGGTTGGATAAGTCGGGATACGGGGGGCCGGTATCCCACCCATAGTTACTATAGATAAAGGGGTGGTTTGATTCCACCAAAAAACGGGCTCAGAATAATATGCTTATCATCCAAGTAAAGAAGTTAATTTTTCACGGATCCGAACAACAGAAAATGTTTTCATTCATGCATTTGCACGAAAAGGGTAAATTAGTAATTTTCAGCATTTGAGTCGAAAAAGGGGTAAATTGGTAATTTTCAGTATTTGCGTCGATTTACGTGCTTAGATGAAATTTTGTGTTTGTGTGTGTGTGTGTGTTCGTTTGCCGACTAATGGTAAGGTGTGATGCTTATGTGTATGTACTAATATAAGTACGTAAAACCATATTTTAAAACCTCCTTATCCATTCGGATTTCTTACTGTGCTTAATAGCTCATATAGATACTTCTTTGATTGCAGGTAGTAGTAGGAATCCCGCATCGGAATGGACCGAGTAGTGGATCGGAGTCTTGGCCGGAGGCTTTTGGAGGGTCGTACGAGGGGTCTATAAACTATGCTTATTTTATTTTGGCGATGTAACTTACGATTTCCGTATTTTCCGTTTCTCTAAAACTCTAGTATTTCCTCACTAGGGAATTAAACTCTTATTTTGATATGGGCCTTACTTTGATATTAATATAGTTGGTCCGCTTATTTTGGTAATTGTACTTCTTACCCGAAAATCCCTATTCACCAAATACCTTAAACTCTGATTTCTTCTCGAACCCAAATTAGAACCTATAGTTAGATAAACGTAGCACTTTAATAATAATCTCCCTTTTTGAAGTTATTCCAAAATGAAGGATTTGAAACGACCAAAATCACCCTAAGAAGTTTTCGAAATTTTCAAGGTTTCCAAACGTTTTCAAATGACCCAAAAAGAGATTTTTAGAAATTACATTTTGGTCCTACTCGAAAGTTTTAAAAATTTCAAAGAGATCCCTTTTGCTTCCGCTACCTAAATAAAGTTTTCCGATAAACTGGTTCGATTTATCGCCCGACCCGAGGGGGGTGCTACATATTGATTTTATATATTTCAAAATATAACAATGCTATTCTAAATCTTTACTATTAAATTCGTTTACTCACTTTATTTAATACCAAAAATTAAGAATATCAAATATTTTGTTTAAAAGGTATAATGATCCTATGTACTATATATCGTATTCACTAATAAATATTTCTCTATAACTTTGATGAATATAATTAAATATATGTCTAGAGCAACTCCAACTAAAAAATATCTAAATAATTTTGCAAATATTTATGTGATATTTAATATGCTCCAACCATAGGTATTAAATGGTTGTTAATTAAAAATAATTAAATTGATACATATATCTAATTGCCATATGTCATTTTCTAAATGGACATTGAGGTGGTTAAATTCATAACTCATGTTTGATATTTTATTCCGCATGAAGTATTTTTACATTCTGAAAGATGAAAATAAAAATACAACCCTTATTTCATAACTGTATTGGAATTAAAATTACTATTTTTTAGTATGTAAATAGTGGTTAAAGGTGTTTTTTTTATTTATTTTTTGAGTAAATAGTGGTTAAAGGTTTTGATAGCCCATTTAATAACCCCACTCGAGGTATTGTACAATATTAATCGGCAAATCAGTAGTTTATGCGATCCATTTTTAGTTACAAACTCAATAAGACATTTATATATTCTGTAAAAGACTACAATTATATAACAAGTAATTGCATAATTATGTGTGTGTCTTTCCAAATTGAGAAAGTTTGATGCAATATTGTTGCTATGGATGGAAACAGTTATCAAATTTCAAGTATCATAGTATATCAATAAAACATTATCTAACAAATATCAAATTAGTGGTTATCATTTCATTTGGTAAGAAAAACACCCCCACATATTCATAATTACCAAAATTCCCCTGATGTTTGTTTTCGTCTTACATCGACCCCCTTACAGTATGACTTTTCACGCAATATTTTTAGTACATGGAATATCCCCAAAAAATGTTATTTCTACTCTGCACACGCGACATTTCATTATGGTACTTTTTAAAGAAAAAAATTACCCTAAGGGGCACTTTACACAGAATCTTAATTTATTCTTATTTAAGAACACCTTCACAACTTTTTAATATTACCTTTACTTCCCCTAAGGAATTTTTTTGTATTTAAAAAGTAGGAAAAAGGAAAAGTCACATCTACAAGGATAGAATCCACATTTTTTTGGGATATTACGTGGAATAAAAAATATTCCGTAAAAAATCACACTTTAAGGGGGGTCGTGTAAGATAGAAACAAACATCAGGGAAATTTGGGTAATTACCGATAAATGGGGGTGTTTTCCATAATTTAGCCAAAGTTCATGAGGATTTTCATAATTTATCCTATTAACAACGATTATTGTTCGTTTTACGTCCTAACGTTCTTATACCCTTATAATATTTTAAATAATTTTAATGTTAGTTTGATAATTTAATTAAATATTAATTTCAAATATATTTAATATGTGTTTTTGGATGCTTCAACTACCTCATATAAGGAAGTTGATATAAAGGTCGCAAGATTGAATATATAATTGTTTTTTTATAAAAAAATAATAGATCATTGCAAAAAAGATTGATACAAAATCAGAATTAGGATTGTGATTAATCAGCATTAGAATTAGGATTATAATTAATGTTCTTTGAATTAGTATTAGTATAAAAACTAGGATTAGGATTCAGATTATTATAGTATTAGAATTAATATTAGGATTAGGTTTAGAATTATGATTAATATTAGTATTAGAATTAAAATTAAGATTATGATTATGATTAGTACTACAATTAGTGATATGTATTAGTATTAGGATTATAATTAGCATTAGGATTAGGATTATGATTAGAATTATAATTAGCATTAACATTAGCATTAGCATTAGCATTATTAGTATTAACATTATTAGGGTTAGGATTAGAATTATGATTAGTGTTAGGAATAGGAATAGAATTAGGATTATGATTATGATTGGGATTAGAATCATGATTAGTGTTATGAATAGGATTAGGAATATGATAAGGATTTGGATAATATTAGGATTACAATTATAATTAGCATTAGCACATCCATGTAAATTACCATTAACATTAACAATATTAACATATTAGTATCAGTAATATAATTAATATTAGTATTAGTATTAGTATTAGTATTAATTTTCATATTAGTATTAGTATTAGTATTGTCATTAACATCAATATTAGTATTAGTAGTAGTATTAGTATTAGTATTAGTATTAGTATTAGTATTAGTATTAGTATTAGTATTAGTATTAGTATTATTATTAGTATTAGTATTAGTATTAATATCAGTATTACTATTAATATATGTATTACTATTAATATCAGTATTAATATTACAATTAGTATTAATATCAGTATAGTATCAGTATAAGTATCATTATCATTACCATTATCAGTATCAGTATTAGTATCAGTATCAGTATCTTTATCGGTATCGGTATCAGTTTCAATATCAGTATCATTATTAGTATCACTATCACTATCACTATCACTATCAATAACAATATCAATATCAGTACCAGTATCAATGTCAGTATCACTATCAGTATTTTTATTAGTATTATTATCAATATCAACATTAGTATGAATATCGGTATGAGTATGAGTATCAGTTTCTGTATTACTTGCAGTAACGATATTGGTATGAGTATCAGTATCCGTAAGAGTATCAGTATGACTATCAGTATCCGTATCAGTATCGGTATTAGTTGTAGTATCGGTATCAGTATCAGTAAGTATTAGTATTAGTATTAATATTATTATAGTCTTAGTCTTAGTATTCGTATCAGTATGGGTATTAGTATTAATATTAATATCAGTATCAGTTTCGGTATCAGTTACAATATCGGTATCAATATCAGTATCAGTGTCAGTATCACTATTAGTATTAGTATTAATATCAATATAAGTATTAGTACGAGTATCAGTATTCGTATTAGTATCAGTATTAGTATCGATATTCGTATTAATATTGGTATCATTATTGGTATTCCATATTGGTATCGGTATTGGTATCATCATTTGTATCAATAATGGTGTATACATCTTATTTATTTTGCAATATGTATAAGTTGTATTGTTGTTTAAGTAATGTGCATCAATAATTGAACGTCGTTAGTGATTAACTTGCAGGTTATTTGAATATCTATTGTGTTACTTCTCTGCAACCGTGTTTGTTGTTAAGTTAGTTATTTTGCAGAAGATTGACATGGTGTAGTAGATTGCATTCCACGAAATAGAGTTATACCATATGAAACACGTTGATTTTCATAATGTGTTTTTAACTCTCTTATTTTTCAAACTAAATTTTAGTTATGGTTAAGTGCTTAGTGGGCTAAGTAGTGCTTAGTGGGCTAAGTATAATACTTAGTGGGCTAAGTAGTGCTTAGTGGGTTAAATTGTGGATATTATCTTAACTACTAAACTAACCCACTAACCCATGTTCTTGAGTGCTCTTCTAGTTGGTTTTCTTGCAGATCATGGGATGAGGAGTGGAAGTTTGGAATGTCTATAAATACCGACATCCAGACTCAAGGAAGGTTAAGGATTCTAAGAAATAAAAACCGAGAGCTGAAAAGAATACATGAAATTTTTAGTGTGTTTTTAGAATCTGTTTTATGTACTCCTCATGAGTACATTCTTTACGTACTACTCATGAGTACATTCTTTGTGGTCTAGATTGTTTAGTATATAGTTTTTATGTTTCTAGACTTGGTTGTAAGAATGATCAAGATAGTGCTTCATTCATAAAAAAAAAAAGTTCTTTACGTACTTCTCACGAGTACATTCTTTGAAATCTAAAATTTAGTATTTATCTTTTTGTTTCTAGATTTGGTTGTAAGAATGATCAAGCTAGTGATTCATTCATAAGGAATAAGTTTTTGATTTTCTTCTCTTTGTATTCTTATAATACTGTTTTAATATAATTCTTACGTCCTTTAAAGGGCAAGTTCACAAGTTTTACTTGTGAATATTTTTAGATCTGAGTATTGTTTTTATATTTCCGCTGCATGTTTATGCAAGTGTCATAACACTTAATATAACACCTCTGTATTAAACGAATTCAGGACCATAATTTTTTTCACCATACATTTTAAATGATTTCACTTAATCTTCATATCGTATTTTGCGCGCTTCGCGTTTTCTTCTTTGTAATATTTAATTGAATTTCATATGTTATAACTCTGAATTAAGCAATAAAGCTTATGTTTTTGTTTTATTTCTTTCCATTTTGTTTTACTTAACTTGGTGTTGTTATAATGAGATAGTCGTTTTCATATTTTTTTTTTCATTTCAAAAATGATCTCCGTGCAACGCACATGTGAAACACTAGTAGATTATAATAATATTATAACTAATATGTAGAAATATCCTAATTTTAATTTGTCCATTCCAATTTTTATCCTAAATATAATTTAAAATATATATTTTTTTTGAACTTATTGATTTGTGGGGAAATAGTTACTTTTAAAAAAATAAATTAATGAAAGCAACATCTTGTTGGGTTTGGTTTCCATTTGCCAAGTGTCATAATATTGGGGAAGTGGATGGCAAAATCAATTAATGTGTGGTGTGATTGTCAAAGATCATAATTCAGAGGAGGTAAATGGTAATGTTTTTTTTATATATTTGGGATGTGTTTGCCAAATAACTACAGTCTGCTGTAAATTTAGGGAGATAAATGCAAATCACTCAACTTAGTATATATACTTGTTAAATTGAAAAAATATATACCCTGACCCATTTTTTTTTCTAAAGGGTATTTTTTTATATATATCCCTCAATACTTATTTTAATTGGGAGAGACCCAAACTATTTTGCACTATTTGAGAAAAACTCACTCCGAATTTCAGCCACCCATTTTTCCAATTATGTCACTGCCACCTTAAAACACTATCCGCCCATGACCCATCAAACGTGTTTTTTTTTAACTATTATTATTTTATTATTTTTTTCATTTTTATTTATTTATTTAGTTTCTCAAATTTTTAACTTTTTTTCTCTATCATTTATATTAATCGACTATGAAGCATATTAATCGACTATGAAGCATATAAATCGACTATGATGAATCATAGTCCATTAAAGAACCGACTACTAAAAATAATAAATCACAACTACAAAAATGCAAACTCAACTATATTTTACAAAAGCAAAAAATACACAAATATTATAATTGATTTATACTTTTGGAATTAATAAGCAAAAGAGTAAAAAATAAAAAAAAAAATTGGAGTCAATGAAGCATATTAATCGACTATGATGAAACATAGTCGATTAAGGAACTGAGTACTAAAAATAACAAACCACAACTACAAAAAAATGCAAATTTAACTATATTTTACAACTATACACACACACACACACACACACACACACACACACACACACACACACACACACACACACACATTATATTGATTTATACAATTGGAATCAATAAACAAAAAATTCAAAAAAATAATTAAAATTGGAGTTGATGAACCTTAATCGACGATCAGAGCATAGTCGATTAGCTTAATAGACTATTGAACATGTACGTAGTCGATTAAGGTTTCAGCCTGCGCGAATTTCTCTACCCGCGCCGTCCTCTGCCTAATCTACCAAAAAACCCTAGATCTGCTCTCTATCGTCACCACACCAACGCCACAACACACCATCACCACCTTACTTTGATATTATATATGAAGGTTTTTTTCTTACAAATAAATAAATAAAATCACTACTCGCACCAACAACCAAAGCGGAACCACCTCCCATCGAAATTCTATTCCAGCGGCAAATCGACAATTTTACCTCTTTTTGCCGCCGATGTAGCAATTGTCACATTCGAATTTAGAATAGCTATCAAAATCATCATCATCTTTATGGCTTCTGTTCAGATCTGCAAAAGTTCTAATTCCATGTAGGGGTAGAGAGCGGGAGGAGTAGGAGGAGATGTCTCAATAGGGGAATTGAAAACCAGAGAAGATGGATTACCCCCGACGGCCACGACGACGAAGACGGCAACGATGACGATTGATTCAACGGGATTGGCGTCATTGTTCTGGCGGTGATGTCAGTGGGTGGTTCTTCATCTTCCGATAAAGAGAGAATAAGCTACATAATTGAGAGAGAGAGAGAGAGAGAGAGAGAGAGAGAGAGAGAGAGAGAGAGAGAGAGAGAGAGAGAGAGAGAGAGAGAGAGAGAGAGAAGTAAGATTAGGGTTGTGGAATGATATAGTGATATAGCAGATAATTTAAGGTAGTTTTGGGATGATAAAAATAACAACTGGGTGATATATTACCTAAGGGGGTTTTCTCTAACTATTTTTTGGAGAGGGTGTTTCCTTAACTAAATTTCCTAGATGAGGGGCTTGCTAATTTTCCCTATTTATAATGGTTTTGATGTAATTTATGATAAGGGTTAAATACACTTTAAACTTCTGAAGTATAGCATATGTAACACTTACCCGGTTAAAATATCATTTTGTAACACAGAAGTTCCTCAATATCAATTATTTTATATTTTAAAATTTAAAACATAATAAACAGAATAAAGGTAAATTACAACCCCTATTTTTTGGATAACTACATCTACTCCACCAACTATGATTTTTTGTTACACATCCACCCTTATAGTGTCAAATTCAACATAATCATCTAGATTTCGTGGAATGTGCTCTAGTTTGTACCCAATTTGTGTAAAAATACAGTTTCTGATGCTCCACAATCTGATATATACAAGCCAAAAAACACATATTATGCTCATCTTGCTTCAAAATGTGGAGTTCGAATGGGATAAAGTGGGTACAAAAGTGATAATATTCCATATAATCTCGAAGATTCCACTACATTTGAAACCGCAAGGGTGGACGTGTAAAAAAAATTATAGTTGAGGAGGGTGGTTGAACCCAAACAGGAGGGTTTTTTTTTTGTAATTTGACCATACCTCATGGGCGGTTGTAACCATCTAATAATT
The DNA here is from genome assembly GCF_056151865.1 of Erythranthe guttata. Lineage (NCBI taxonomy): Eukaryota > Viridiplantae > Streptophyta > Magnoliopsida > Lamiales > Phrymaceae > Erythranthe > Erythranthe guttata. Next base: position 12,519,381 of record NC_142533.1, read on the forward strand.
GTTGGTCATAAAAATTGAAAAATAACTAGATTTAAATTATTGAAAAAATAAATAAAAAGTAATATATATATATATATATATATATATATATATATATATATATATATATATATATATATATATATATATATATATATATATATATATATATATATATATATATATATATATATATATATATATATATATATATATTGCACTTAACCCTCATGTGGTATTAATATAGGCGGAGGATAACCCCTTGTGGTTTATGATAAGTAGCTTTCGTAAGATCTTCAATAGTGAGTGTATTTCACTCGCCCACTACAACAAAAAGTGTCTATTACGACACTTGTTTGGAGACATTTTTCCAGAAATGCCTCAAATATTGTTTATTGGGACATTTAATATTTTTCCCAATATAAAAGTGTTATAGGGACACTTAAATCTAAGAGACATTTTTTTATAAATGCCTCTACAATCCACTCATCAGTGAGTTGATAAAAAATTCCTTTTTTTTAATTAAATAAAAAATAAAAAATTAAGTGTGGAAGTTTTGATTAAACGGTAGTACTCTTACATTTTCTCTTGCCCCCAATTTTATTCCTCTTTTTATCTGTTCTTCATAAAACGAAACAAAGCCCTAGTTTTTTACCTTCCATCTGCAAAGAAGAAGAACGCCGCGAAGAAGAAACATGCGTCGATCTGTTTCCTTCGAATCACGACAGCGAACAAAACCGAAGGTATTTCCATCTTTGCTTTCACTATTTATGATGATCGATTTCAAATCATCAAATCTCTAGCCCTTCATCAGTGGGTTTTTTTTTTTTTTTTTTTTTTTTTTTTTGAGAAACTGATTAATAGTTTCAAATAACTCATTATGTATGTGTTTGCGTTATTTGTAATTGCAAATAAGAATATGATTGCTATTAATTCCTTTAACAACCCATTTGATTGTTTGATACCGGAAGTGGGAAATTGCGGAAGATAAAAAGAGAACGGTATATATGATAAATCATAATTTGTTAAATGCCGAAAGAAATTGAAATTCTGCGATGTTAATGACTCTTAAACTCATATCTCACGAATTAATTCCAACATTTGTTATCCTTTGCTGTCTCGATAGAAAAATGAGACTGCTTTTGATTTGATTATTATGTTCTTCTTATTTCTTTAGTGTGTGAGTTACTTTGTAAAATTATTCTTTATCGACGATTAATGTAATAGGTATAAAAAAGTCACAAGAAAGTTGCTGGAACCATGATTTCCAATAGACGCTTTTAATCGGACTGAGATTTTAAGGGTGATTCTTCAGACTGCTCATTTGGCCGATTTCGACGCTCACCTTGTTGATGGGAAATTTTCTAAAATTGGCTCCAAAAGTAAGTTTTGCTTTTCTAATCACTATCTGTCTTGGTGTTACTTTTAATTTCACTATTATTATACTGTCAATAATGGCTATAGATGGTGGTTGAGTGCGGATGGAACGTGAAACCAAAGGTTGTGAAATGGTTGTAGTAGGTTTGCCATTGTAATGAACTTAGGTTAATTTTTTTTAATATTCATGTAACAAGCCAAGTCTCTATTTTGATTTGTTGGATAGGATTTCTTAATTATTCAATATCCAATAGGGAGAACATATCTTTCCTTCCTCTATCGTTTCATAACTCTTAACTCTGTTTCTTGATTATTTCTTGTTACATTTGATTTGATGAGAACTACATGAAGAATGAAGATAAATATTTTTTTGATGCTATGAGTGGCCCCCAAAAAACAGAAATCCAAGAATTCCACTTTTGAAAGAGAATTAGAAGTTATCTGATAAAGACCGTGAAGATAATATCGGGTATTAATTCTTGACAATTTCCCTTGTTTGCTTGGTTAATCTTTCATGTTTACTGTTGCTTATTGTCTGTTTAATTTTCTCATATTTTACGTTATATTCATTATTTGTGCAAGCACACAGTTTTGAGGATTTTCACTAAGAGGCAATATACACCTTCATGTTCTATTATTTGTATTTATTCATAGATCATCAATTTTTGTTGGTTGATTGTCTTAATTGGGTCTCTCTTGTTAATATAGTGATATCACTTGTTTCTCCTGATACATAAATGTAAGTTATTTATATATTGGGGGATATTTGAGAATATATGCCTTCAGTTGTATTGTTAACGTTAATATTATTTTGGAACTTGTTTCATATTTATAATTGATGTATGTCTTGTACATGCAGATGCATGTTATCTTAGATGATAAACTCAAATATCTTTTTATTGGTATGTTCTATTTACTCTAGTTTTCTTTAACTTGGTTTCCTTTATAGATCACCATTTCTATTCGTTGACTTTCATATTTGGTTATCACTTGATAATACATGAAGAAAAACTGATTTTTGAGGTAAAACTACTTTCATATTTGTTGATTTTTCTTGTTACTAACTTTTGTGCATGCAGGTTATTTTGGATGACGAGTTTGATTATTGGTTTCATCACGTATAATTCGGTGTGAGCTGAAGTTAGGCCATTTTTTTTTGTTTGTTCAAGATACACTTTCAGTTTTTTGGTTAGAAACTAACGAAGTTCGGGATATTGTAATCTTATGTTGTAAGACTTGTGATTTGTAGTAGTATTTATTGACTATATATAATGTTCAATTACAGTTGATTATTTCATGAATGATAGTTGAGAATGTTACGATGTTTGATTATCTTTTTAGAATTTTAGTATGTATGTATTTATCTATTAAATTATAACTTTTATAAAAATATATTAATGCATAAAATTGATATTTATTAATAGCATAATATTAATTTTAGGGACATAAATAAATGTCTTCTGACTAAACTAACTGTCGCGAAAAAGTTTTAGGCACTAATACGGATATCTTTATAGGTCGTATATTTGTGCCTCAAAAATACTTTATTGGGACATATATAAGTGTCTTGATAATAAATTTCTATCGGGACATTTAATAAATGCCCCGTGAGCTATTGCGACACACAACTACGCGACATATATTTTATTTGCCTCTAGAAGTATAAATGTCCCGAAATGGTACATTTAAGGACATTTTTTCAGTGTCTCTAAAAGACATTTTTGTTGTAGTGGCCCAATTCGCAAGTGGTGGAGTTTTTCGTAGCTATAAATTTCTAAAATTGCCCATGTTGCCCTTCTTGTATGAACCCATGCTCATTTCTAATTTCTTTAAACTACTAGTTAAACAAATTTTAGTAAGCCAATTTAAAAAATATGTGATTTAGTAAAATAAGAAAAATACATAAATTACTAAAATATGTTAACGCACGCACAAGTATTGGGCTTGCTTTCAGTAATTAGAAATTATTGTTTTCTTTCATTTTTAAAATTAGTTCCAAACAAAATCTTTTTATTTTAGCGCCAAAATATAATGATAAAAGTAAAAATGAAAATTTCACCTTTACAATAAATCTTTGGGACATTCAAATGAACAATGACAATAAATAAATAAAAAGGTAAAATATGTATAACAAAAAGATTCAACAAACGTATATTAAAATTAAAAACTTATGTTGGAATTGTCATCACCAGGTTTTGCTCGGATATAATCCTCCGCAATCACACATGAAATTTTGTTCATTATGTTATTTTCATATAATAAAATAGCCCTAATTGTTTATCAAGTGAAGTAAACCTAAACAATACAAATATGAGATAAATAAAAGGGCAGAAGAGACATTTACCTCTTTTGGTTACTGAAATTACCAAAAGCTACTCATCATAAACCACAAGGGGTTATCCGCCTATATTGATACCACATGGGGGTTAAGTGCAAAATAGTGAAACCACATAGGGGTCAAGTGCTATTTACCCTTTAAAATATTGCATTTTCAACAGATATTTTTAGTTGTATTATTTAATTATTCGTTTAGATATCCCTTTAAATAAAATAGAATTCCTTACGGTATTAGGATTAGAATTTAAAATACAAATTATATTGAGCTTGAGGGGATAAGTGTTACATAGGATACTTTAGGGTGGTAAGTGTTACAGATGGTATACTTAAGAGTGTAAACTGTATTTTACCCTTATGATTAGGGATGGCAACGGGTCGGTTATGGGGATGGTTAACTTAAACCCGAGACCCGACCCGTGAAAAATATATAAAACCCCGATCCGCACCAACCCATTTTAGCTTAGACCCGGACCCGTCCTAACCCATACCCGAATTAAACGGTTCCCCGCCAAACCCGCTAGACCCGTTAATATTAAAAAAAATTAACTTTCATAATATTTTGCTTGTATATTTTAATATGAAAATTTCAAATTAAATATAATATTTTAAAAAAATTGTACAAGTGATATAAAGTGAATAATAAAATTATTTAATTAATTACATTTAACTTTTACAATAACAAAAGTTCAAAAGACAAGACGCCTAGCGGTGGTCGATAAGTTTGATAGATATTACTTATGAGAAACAAGATTCAAAAAAATGATACGGTGAAAAATTGGCAAATGAGAACAGACACGAAGTCGGAAGTTTAATGAATGAAATCCTAAATTAATTTGTATATATAGATTAACTATTATTAATAATATATTTATACGGGTTAGTTTTGGGTCGGTTCCAATAAGAACTGTAACCCGACCCAAAACTATCCGATTTTAAAAACTTGAACTCATTATCCAACCCAGAACAATTTAGTTTACCCAGACCCGCCCCAAACGGGTCGGTTCCGGATCTGAGACCCGGCAAACCCTTGCCCATTCGCCATTGTCATCCCTACTTATGATAATTTAACCCTAAATTGAATTATAATAAAATATTAATATTTGGTAAACATATTTTCCGGCCCCACTGCTGTTAATTAGACATCGGTAATTGGGTGCATAATTCAATTATCTATAATTAAAAAACTCTTAATGTCCTCAAATATAATTAATTAATGGAATCCGAATTTTCTGAATGCTCACCCAAATCTTTCACGTATCAAAAGATGACTATGAAGCATATATCCCGTTCATTTTCTTCCATATATCACCAGAACATAATATATATATATATATATATATATATATATATATATATATATATATATATATATATATATATATATATATATCAACAGAATCTTTTTTTAGGGATGATAACTTTTTCCTTTTATAATTGAAACTACCTACGTTTTGCCGGCTAATCAAAAATAAAAAAAGATTTGGTGTTTCAAATTCCCTCCAAATTCAGATTTATTTATAGTCGAGTTGTTGTTACAATGATAAACACAAACAAAAACACAAACACAAAGCAATATTCGGTCAAGAAAATGATGCCCCAAAAACAGGCTTCGAGTCAACAAAATCAGATGGTGATACCTAATGAAAAAAGTGTTCCCACGAATGTTGAACCACAAGAAAATCAGATGGTGATATCTGATGAAAAAAACATTCTCACGAATGTTGAACCAGAAGAACATCAGATGGTGATATCTGATGAAAAAAACATTCTCACGAATGTTGAACCAGAAGAAAATCAGATGGCGATATCTGATGAAAAAAGTGTTGCCACGAATGTTGAACCAGAAGAGGTAGCAAAAGAGATAGAAAAGCTCGAACCCAATGGAGAAGGTGAGTCTTCCAAAACTAACGAGAAGAAGAAGAAAATGGGTGACCTCTTTTCAAAACAAGAAGAACTCATTCTCCTTACTGGTCTTGATCATTTTTGGATCCGCAAAAGAATCCATGATTGGGTTGCCTTTCACATCTTCATGAATGGTCATCTTCCCCACTTCAGTAAGAATCAAATAACTGAAAAGTTGCGTCGAATGAAACTGAAATTCGGAAGAATTAGGGAGAAAGGAGGTTTCCGTCATTTTGCATCAAATAGCCACGAAGCCAATGTTTATGAGTTGTCCAAAAAACTATGGGACCATGAAGTAATTATCACTGTCCGTAAGAAGAAAACAAACGGAGGGAACTCAAAGTAATTTTTGTGGAGGTTGTATGGTTTTAGTTTTCTGTTATTATGTTATGACTTTTTATTTATTCTAGGCCCTAGACTTTTAAATCTGCTTTTAGTTTTTGGAAAAATTGGCGAACTTATTTATGTTGGAATTTTGTTTATTTATTAAGTCTTAAGTTGGAATTAAACTATGTTTTTATTGTTTGAATTCGTAGGATTTTGTTAGCACGCATGTGACCAACACGCATACACACACATGTATTTAATTTGTATTAATAATATAATGATGCACCCAAAACATTTGATTGCATTCACAACTCTTCAATATAATACATTAGATTACCCTGGTAATTGATATAATAAAAAAAAATGAGAAACAACCCAATCGAGTTTATTACATAATAGCCCCAAAATGGGGTAGAAAGTGAATAAACAAAACTGCCTAGACAACCAAACCCAGATGTACGAGAATAGTCCCTGGCGTGGGTGGAATTGAAAAATCTCAGAATTGCAAAAATGACCCCAGACATGGGTGAAAATGCAAAGCGCCCCGAATTTCCACTATAAAACTCCATATTCAGCAGCGGCGTCATAATTTCGAACGAAAATTAAACAAACCCAATTTACCACTAATATATGCTGCTCGAACCTCATTAGGTAATGCTTCTACTGTAAAGTTTTACTCCTGATGAGATTATGCCCATGAGCCCAATTCGCTAGCCGATCCGCCACATTATTCTTTTGCCTAACGATATGCATGAATGAAAACGAAGGATCAATCTCTCGGAAACATAGTCGAAGACAATATTCGAGCTCCCAATTAATCTTATTACTCCGAATCGCATTAATCACTATCATTGAATCACTCTCCACCATCACATTGGGTACTCCCAACAATTTACACAAACGCAAATCATACATCATTGATAAAAACTCCGCAACATTATTTGATCCCTTCCCAAGATAAACCGAAAAGGAAGCATTTAATACCCCTTTATGATCTCGAAACAACCCCCCTCCTGTACAAGCATCATCCCTTGCCGAACCATCAATATTTAACTTGAACCAACCTCCATTTTTTACGGGGACCTGTACAACATGAAAACCTGCTGCCTCCAGTTGATGATTTTGAAGTTTTATACTTGGCTGGCTAAGGGTATAGATATGGTGCACTTGCTGAGCTTGAGAAATTACCAAAGCCGGAATTTTTGAACAAGCTAGAGAATAAATAGGGATGCTAGAAATGACAGCCCTAAGCATCGTAATTTTGGCCGCGGAATTCAAGAATTTTCCTTTCCAACCTTGTATCTTTCCTCTAATTTGATTGACAGTATATTCGTAATACTCCATCTTACTTCGACCGGTATAAATGGGAACGCCAAGATACTTGAAAGGAAAAGTTCTTCGCCGAATCCTCGTCAATTGTTCTATATTAGACCACCCAGATTCTGCCCACTAACCTACATAAAGAGCACTTTTTGAAGTATTTACCAATTGCCCAGAAGAGTTTTCATAAGCATGGACGACCTCCATGAGCTTTTGAATTGACGAAGTTGTTCCATTAGTGAAGATCAATATATCGTCCGCATACAATAAATCATGAGACACCGCCAATTCGTTCTTGCCTACTTTGTAAGGTTGCACCTCCGAGTTACGGATTTTACGATTGATATTAAACGATAAAATTTGCTGAGCCAAGATAAACAAAAGAGGATATAGCGTATCTCCTTGCCGCACTCCACGAGAGGACTTGAAATGACCCACCAACTCTCCATTAATTCGGAAAGAATACCACACACTGCATATGTTACGGTAAATTAAGTCGCATGTTGTATGTGAGAACCCGAAACTTCGCATAGCCCTGAGTAGAAATCGCGACTCTAATCTGTCATACGCTTTCGCCATATCAAGTTTGAAAATAACTATAGGAGAAATAGAATTGGAGAAAGAGAGAATCATGTCTCTCACATATATTAATCATATATATATGTACATGTAGGAAACCCTAACCTAATACACAAGGTAACCTATTACACAAGGTAACTATAATAAATAATAATAATAATAATATATACGGCTAATACACCCCCGCAGTCGAAACGGGAAAGGAGAGGACGTGGAAACTAGAGACAAACTGTTGGAACAGTTGAGTAGGGAGTCCTTTCGTGAAGATATCGGCAAACTGGTAGGCGGATGGGACGTGAAGGACTCGAACGAGTCCCAAAGCAACTTTGTCTCGGACAAAGTGAATATCAATCTCCACATGTTTTATAAGAGAGTGTTGAATAGGATTGCTGGATAGGTAGACGGCACTGACGTTGTCACGGTAGACAATGGTGGCTTTCGAAAGTGGGCAGAGCAACACAAAAAGTAGGTTGCGTAACCAAGTCGTTTCAGCGACGACATTTGCGACAACTCGATATTCAGCCTCCGCACTAGATCGAGAAGTAGTGACCTGTCGTTTGGAGGACCAAGAGATGAGGTTGTTGCCGAGGAAAACACAATAACCCGATGTCGAACGACGAGTGTCAGGGCAGCCACCCCAATCGGCGTTGGAGTAAGCGATAAGAGAGAGGTCCGGATTGGGGGAGAGGTGAAGGCCGTGATCGAGAGTGCCACGAATGTAGCAAAGGATATGCTGGAGAGCAGCTATATGAGGTTCTCTCGGATCATGCATGAATAGACATATTTGTTGCACAACATAGAAAATTTCGGGACGAGTAAACGTGAGGTATTGCAGTGCACCGGCAAGGCTGCGATAAAGAGTAGGGTCAGCAACAGGGGGGCCAGTGGTCGAAGACAACTTGCTCTTTGTGTCAGCCGTCGTAAGACAAGGGTTGCAGAAATCCATGTGTGCACGCTCTAGTATCTCGTCGGCGTACTTGCGTTGAGAGAGAAATAGCCCATTCGGGGAGCGAGTAACTGAGATGCCGAGAAAGTAGTGAAGATCGCCAAGATCCTTCATTGCGAACTCTTTAATGAGGGCAGCGATGATAGAACGGAGCAATTCAGGTGTGGATGCCATAAGTACGATGTCATCGACATACAGTAGAAGATAGGCGCATGAACTGTTGCGACAGTCGCGTGAACTGTTGCGACAGTAGACAAAAAGTGAAGTGTCGCACTTGCATTCTCTGAACCCCATGGTAGTAATGTGAGAGGCAAAACGCTTATACCAAGCACGTGGGTCCTGCTTGAGACCGTAGAGTGTTTTGTTGAGACGACACATGTGAGTGGGGCGAGATGGATCGACGAATCCGGGAGGTTGCTCGCAGTAGACAGTTTCAGAGAGATTGCCATGTAAGAATGCATTTTTCACATCAAGCTGGTGGATTTGCCATGATTGTGAGAGATCAATACTGGGAACTGTTCGAACAGTAGCTGGTTTGACAACTGGGCTAAAGGTCTCGTCAAAATCGATGCCAGCTTGCTGGTGAAAACCGCGAACAACCCACCGTGCTTTGTATCGCTCAAGGGAGCCATCAGACTTGAGTTTCTGTTTGTATATCCACTTACCAGAAATAACATTAGTGAACGGGGGGCGGGGCACAACATTCCAAGTATTGTTTTTAATTAAAGCAGTATATTCCTCAATCATGGCGGTTCGCCAATTTTGGTCAAGTAGAGCTTGGCGATAGTTGATGGGAATGGAAGAGGTAGAGGATGCAACGAGAGAGAAGGGGACTTTGGGTTTGTGGATGCCCGCTTTACTGCAAGTCACCATAGGGTGAGCAGGGGGAGGTGGGGAAGGTGTGGGAGTAGGAGAAGGAGATGTGGGAGTTGGAGAAGGGGTTGTGAGCTGATCGTGGTCGAGAGGTGGTGTTGCAGGTGGAACAGGTGTTGACTGTGTTATAGGACTGTTGGACGAACTGCTGGAACAGGGTGGTACACTGTTGGAACAGTTAGATGAACTGTTGCAACAGTTAGACGAAGTCTGAGGGAGGAGGAATAGTGAGGGTGTGTTTTCGTCCAAGGTAGGGTAGGAAGTGTGTTTGTGGGGGGAGTTGACTCAGCAAAAGGAAAGTGAGTTTCGTCGAAGGTAACATGACGAGAAATTATGATTCGGCTAGTGGATCTATCAAGGCAACGATAGCCTTTGTGAGAGGAAGGGTGACCGAGATAGACACAAGGAATAGAACGGGGGGCGAGTTTATGTGGTGTGGTGGCGGTGAGGTTGGGATAACAGAGACAGCCGAATACTCGAAGATGAGAGTATGTAGGTTTGATGAGGTAAAGGGCTTCGTGAGGGGTCCGGTTTTGTGTGGTTTTGGTAGGTAAGATATTGAGTAGGTGGGTGGCCATACGAAGGACTTCGACCCAATAAGTAGGAGGAAGATGAGCTTGAAAGATGAGGGATCGAATCATGTTGGTTATGGTGCGGATCATTCGTTCTACGTGTCCGTTTTGAGGGGAGGTGTGAGGACACGAAAAACGATTTAGGATGACGTGTTTAGTGAAGTAGTTTTGAAAATCCGCATTTTTGAATTCACGACCATTATCACTTTGTAAGGTTGTGAAGGGATGTTGGAATTGAGTTTTTAGAAGAGTATGAAAATTGACAAAGGTTGTAAAAACGTCAGATTGATTTCGAAGAGGAAAAAGTCCATAAATAATGGGTAAAATCATCAACTAACACAAGATAGTACTTAAAACCCGTAAGACTAGAGACAGGAGAAGTCCATAAATCAACATGAATAATTTGAAATGGAGCAATAGTAGTAGATTTTTGAGAAAAAAATGGTAGACGAAAATGTTTGCCTAAATGACAAGCATTACATAGAGACTCCCTAGGGTCTTTATTATGTGAAATAAAAGTGCTAGAAAATAAACGGAACATGACGTGTTTGCCGGGATGGCCTAGACGCCGATGCCAAAAAGTGTGAGACGAAGGTGTTGCGACAGTGAGTAAAGCAGCGGGAGGTGAGGTGGGAGGAGAAACTCCAAATGGATATAGGTCACCAGAGCTATTGCACCTGAAAATCTCGACTCGACTCCGAAGATCCTTCTCAGAAAAACCAAACGGGTCAAATTCAACCGAACATGAGTTATCGCGGGTGAACTTTCGAACAGAGATAAGGTGTTTGATGATATTGGGTGTGACATAGACATTTGTGAGGCGGAAAGGAGTGGTGGGAAGAATTGTGTGGCCTATGAGGGTGATGGGGAGGGTGGAACCATTACCGACGACGACATGTTTGGGGAAATTACTGCTAGAATAAAAAAAAAATTGAAATTATCTAAGTGTGGTGCCATATGAGAGGTCGCCCCGCTGCCCATGAACCACTGTGACTCGGTAGGCTGCTGAAGTGTCACCATATTCAAACGGTTTGCGAGATCCACCACGTTGGCACTGTTGCATGAACTGTTACAACTGTTTATGGAACTGTTAGAGCTGTGGCATGGCTGCTGGTGCGGATGAACCTGAGTAGGAGCCGAGCGGCCTTGTGTAGGGCTCAGGTGGTCCAGTAAAGTATGCTTGAGCTGCTGGAGTGGATGGGTGGCCCGATGTATTTGGAGCGGATCCCAAAATTGACGGTTGTCAATAAGGTGCGCGCCAGAGTTGAGATGCACCATGAGCACTATGGTAGCCGTAGTGCTGCATGGGGTGACGGTTAGTGTTGCGACCTCCGCGACGGTTGGATCGCCACCCCCGCGCTGAGAGCGCGAAGAACCTCCTCCGTGGGAACTGTTGCAGGAACCGTTGCAACTGTTGGATGGACAGTTCGCGTTGGAGGCGTAGAAAACAGTAGCGGTCTGCTCCAGTTCAGCAAGTCTTGTTTCTTCCATCTGAAGAAGCGATCGAGTCTGTAGAAAAGTGGGAAAGGGATTCTGAAAGGAGATGAGATTGGCGACGGTCCCGTAATTTTTCTGAAGGCCGTGTAGGGTTTCTTGGACGAGTTGTTTGTCGGAGATTGGATTTCCGACATCGGCCAAGCTGTCCGCCGTGGTTTTCATTATTTGGCAATAATCATGAATGGAGAGAGTGCCTTTCTTGAGGGACTTGAATTTTTCTTCAAGTTGAATGGCCCGATAATCTTTATTATCGGTGAAGAGAGAAAAGATTGCGGTCCATAGATCACTGGCGGTGGAGGTCTTTGAGAGAACCATGCTGGACAAGTCATCGGAGATGGTGCCGTAGATCCAAGATTGGAGGAGATAGTCGGCGCGTTGCCATTCATCGGCGGAGATAGAATCCGGTCGGGGTTTTCCATGGAGAAGATCGGAGAGGTAGAAACGACCGACGGTAATTGTGAAAAAGTGGCTCCACTTTTGATAGATTGAATTTTTCAGATCTAGAGTAACGGGGATAAGATATTTGATATTGGAGATGGCATGAGCAAGGTGGAAAGGATTGAGAGGGGCGGTGGAGGGAGAAGAAGCGTCGCTGACCATGGAGAAGAAGGGGGGGGGGGGGGGGGCGACGACTTAGACGATGATGGTGGTGGTGACGGCTAGGTTAACCTAGTGTCTGATACCATATAGGAGAAACAGAATTGGAGAAAGAGAGAATCATGTCTCTCACGTATATTAATCATATATATAGGTACATGTAGGAAACCCTAATCTATTACACAAGGTAACCTATTACACAAGTTAATTATAATAAATAATAATAATAATAATAATAATAATAATAATAATAATAATAATAATAATAATAATAATAATAATAATAATAATAATAATAATAATAATAATAATAATAATAATAATAATAATAATAATAATAATAATAATAATAATAATAATAATAATAATAATAATAATAATAATAATAATAATAATAATAATAATAATAATAATAATAATAATAATAATAATAATAATAATAATAATAATAATAATAATAATAATAATAATAATAATAATAATAATAATAATAATAATAATAATAATAATAATAATAATAATAATAATAATAATAATAATAATAATAATAATAATAATAATAATAATAATAATAATAATAATAATAATAATAATAATAATAATAATAATAATAATAATAATAATAATAATAATAATAATAATAATAATAATTATAATAATAATAATAATAATAATAATAATAATAATAATAATAATAATAATAATAATAATAATAATAATAATAATAATAATAATAATAATAATAATAATAATAATAATAATAATAATAATAATAATAATAATAATAATAATAATAATAATAATAATAATAATAATAATAATAATAATAATAATAATAATAATAATAATAATAATAATAATAATAATAATAATAATAATAATAATAATAATAATAATAATAATAATAATAATAATAATAATAATAATAATAATAATAATAATAATAATAATAATAATAATAATAATAATAATAATAATCATAATAATAATCATAATAATAATCATAATAATAATCATAATTATAATGATAATAATAATCATAATTATAATGATTATAATTATAATCATAATAATAATGATTATAATAATAATCATAATAATAATCTTAATAATAATCATAATAATAATCATAATAATAATCATAATAATAATAATAATAATAATAATAATAATAATAATAATAATAATAATAATAATAATAATAATAATAATAATAATAATAATAATAATAATAATAATAATCATAATAATAATCATAATAATAATCATAATTATAATGATAATAATAATCATAATTATAATGATTATAATTATAATCATAATAATAATGATTATAATAATAATCATAATAATAATCTTAATAATAATCATAATAATAATCATAATAATAATCATAATAATAATAATAATAATAATAATAATAATAATAATAATAATAATAATAATAATAATAATAATAATAATAATAATAATAATAATAATAATAATAATAATAATAATAATAATAATAATAATAATAATAATAATAATAATAATAATAATAATAATAATAATAATAATAATAATAATAATAATAATAATAATAATAATGATCATAATAATGATCATAATAATGATCATAATAATGATCATAATAATGATCATAATGATGATAATCATGATGATAATAATAATGATAATAATAATAATGATAATAATAATAATAATAATAATAATAATAATAATAATAATAATAATAATAATAATAATAATAATAATAATAATAATAATAATAATAATAATAATAATAATAATAATGATCATAATGATGATAATAATGATGATAATCATGATGATAATAATGATAATAATAATAATGATAATAATAATAATGATAATAATAATAATAATAATAATAATAATAATAATAATAATAATAATACTAATAATAATAATAATAATAATAATAATAATAATACTAATAATAATAATAATAATAATAATAATAATAATAATAATAATAATAATAATAATAATAATAATAATAATAATAATAATAATAATAATAATAATAATAATAATAATAATAATAATAATAATAATAATAATAATAATAATAATAATAATAATAATAATAATAATAATAATAATAATAATAATAATAATAATAATAATAATAATAATAATAATAATAATAATAATAATAATAATAATAATAATAATAATAATAATAATAATAATAATAATAATAATAATAATAATAATAATAATAATAATAATAATAATAATAATAATAATAATAATAATAATAATAATAATAATAATAATAATAATAATAATAATAATAATAATAATAATAATAATAATAATAATAATAATAATAATAATAATAATAATAATAATAATAATAATAATAATAATAATAATAATAATAATAATAATAATAATAATAATAATAATAATAATAATAATAATAATAATAATAATAATAATAATAATAATAATAATAATAATAATAATAATAATAATAATAATAATAATAATAATAATAATAATAATAATAATAATAATAATAATAATAATAATAATAATAATAATAATAATAATAATAATAATAATAATAATAATAATAATAATAATAATAATAATAATAATAATAATAATAATAATAATAATAATAATAATAATAATAATAATAATAATAATAATAATAATAATAATAATAATAATAATAATAATAATAATAATAATAATAATAATAATAATAATAATAATAATAATAATAATAATAATAATAATAATAATAATAATAATAATAATAATAATAATAATAATAATAATAATAATAATAATAATAATAATAATAATAATAATAATAATAATAATAATAATAATAATAATAATAATAATAATAATAATAATAATAATAATAATAATAAT
This sequence comes from Erythranthe guttata, assembly GCF_056151865.1. Lineage (NCBI taxonomy): Eukaryota > Viridiplantae > Streptophyta > Magnoliopsida > Lamiales > Phrymaceae > Erythranthe > Erythranthe guttata. The sequence goes on from NC_142533.1 coordinate 12,534,606, forward strand.
AATAATAATAATAATAATAATAATAATAATAATAATAATAATAATAATAATAATAATAATAATAATAATAATAATAATAATAATAATAATAATAATAATAATAATAATAATAATAATAATAATAATAATAATAACGGCTATTACTAAATATACTGCTAATAATAACATTACCAGCCACGCATTTTCTATGAATATCCCTGGTAAGTTCCTGTGCCATCACGATATGGGAAGTAATATGTATGCCCTGTACAAATCCCGCTTGTTCCTCGGAAATAAATAGTGGAAGAATTTTACCAAGTCTAGTATCCAAAATTTTCGACACAATTTTACCGGAAAAATTACCCAAGTTAATTGGTCGAAAATCACTCATATGTCTCGCATTCTCCACATTAGGAAGCAAAACCAAAGTACTGAGACTAATATCCTTCAGCATGTGCCCCCCTCGAAAAAAGTCCACAACAAAATTCATAAGCTCAGGCTTTATCACATTCCAACACGCTGTATAAAAATGCCCCGTAAAACCATCCCTACCCGGAGACGGTTTTGTTAGGGATTCCGGAACAGCGGGCACCTTCCCGTTCCGTTCCGGCGAACCCTGATCAAACCCGTTTGCATGATTTTTTTTTGAAAATCATGCATCCGAGTAGTATCGCATAAACCTCCTTTCTTCTCCGACGGTTCTAAAATAGTGTTAAAATCCCCGCCTATTAACCACGGGTTGTTAATAACACTATTTAAAGCCAACAGGTGAGCCCAGAACTCCTTCCTTGTGTTATGGGAGCAACTCGCGTACACGAATGAAGCTGTGAACATTGGATGATTTGGGATATCCACTGCAACCGTAATTGCCTGGGCTGTGACTTGCAAACTTTGAATCTTAACCTCCGGTTTCCATAAGATCCAAATATACTTATTCTCTTCACCACCATGTAAGAAGTTCAAAAATCCTAATTTCCAAGCAAAATTTTGCAATTTACTTGCTGGAAGTTTAGGTTCCATAATCACGAGTAAAATAACCCTATGTTGAGAAACGAGGCTCTTAATATGGTTTACAGTTGGCGTTTGTTTCACCCCCCTCGCATTCCAAATTAAGCACGACATATTAAACTTTGGGTTTATCGGACAGTTTCGCCAGTGACCTGGTAAGCCTATCAGATGGCGGAATTAATCTTTTATGGAGAAATCTTTTGCTTGGATCGCCATCCATGTGAGTTTGATGAATAGGTGAGTGAGAACAGCCTGTTTCCTCTTCATTTTCCCCTTCGGAATTAATTATTGCCAACTCCATGTTATCCTCACCCAAATCATCGAGGGCTTCAAATTGATTCTCAACTTGAACTTGTTTCAAGACCTGCCCAAACTCAGCCGCATGTTAGTTGGGACAGTCTCGAGATTTACTCCATCTCCTTCAGTTACTGGATCTAATGCGTCTGGCGTTAATTTCTCTTTGTCAACTTCGAAATTGTCACCTGCTCCTTGCACTAAAACTGTGTGAACAGGCTCTTGTGCACCAAGTTTTATGTTTGTTCCATTATTTTGAGCTTGTGTAGCCTTATTAACATCTTTCTCATGAGATTCCTTTGCTTGATGGTCTGCTTCTCCTCGTCGGAGGATACGAGTAGGCTGCCCCACAGGCTTCTTTTTAGGAAGGGGTTTAGGCAACTCTTGTTTCTTCATACATGCGCCCACAAGGTGCCCCGATAATCCACAATGGACGCAATACGTGTGATTCCCTTCATACTCCACCTTCTGCCACCAACCATCGTCTTTTGAGATGCCAATGAAAATTGCTTCCAGGAGTTGTTGAGCCACGTTAACCTCAATGCAAACTCTGGCAAAACGCGCGTGCGTAAAATCTAGGGTTCGATCATCCGCTCGCAAAACGTTACCAAGGGCTGCTCCTATATATTATTTCTAGCGAAGACACGTTGAAATATGGTAACGGAAGTTTTGGAAAACGTACCCAAACTGCAACTTTATTACTATCTTTACCTATTTCGAACTCAGGAGTCCATCGAAAAAGGCGAAACATACAGGTCTTGATACTATTGGAATTTCTTGATAGAGCCATCTTTACATCTTGAACGGATCCCATGTGAATAGTAATGTGCCTTGGGTCCAAAAACCCTATTGCTGGCTCCGACGCTAAATTCCATTCCATGTTGATATGCGTGCGGATATCCTGCGGGCTCGGGCGCCCTGCCGAGAACTTAATGATTAGAGTATTATCAATCTGGCAATTTAATTGATCAATCTCTATAGGCTAAAAGAACACTGCAGGAGCTTGTTCAATCGATGCTATGGGCCGTGGCACTAGGGCAACAGGAACAAGGAGGGGTGGCGAGCAAGTTCTTTTGGCCGCTAACATTGCTGCAAAGGAAGGTCGGGATTGATGGGGCTGCTGCTCCGGCGGGGCAGCAGATTGGTCCGGTGGCTGCATGCCGCCGGAAAAGAGAAGCAAGAAGCGGTGTTGGGTTAGGGTTATGTGGCGCCTGGCGGCTAGAGGAGAGAGAAGAGAGGTAAACAGAAGTACATTACCCCGTGGTTATATAGAACCAGAAACCAATATTATGTCCCTAAAAAAGTTACAAGAATCCACTTGTAAAATCCTGAAATTGTTGTAGAACAGTGAATGAGAATTGATCTCTCAAAAACTCAATTAATTCATTAGAATTCGGCCCTAATAAAAGGCTCAATTGACAACCTATTTATAAAGCCTTAAAAAAATATTTTTTCACAAGGGAAATGACTCCTACCTAAACTATTAATTAAGATATGGCTCTATACTAATAAAATCAAACTGTCATCCACAAGCCCAAAATTATTTATTTATTTGATGACTCGTATTTTAGCGTTTTGCATCCCATAATTAATCGTAATTGGCGCTTTGTACCATCACATTTCAAAACTGTCAATGTCCACTCTTAATTTATATTTCTTATGGCACGATGCACCCTAGATCAATTTCTTATGATATTTAAGACCAAAAATCAATATACAATAGTGGAAAATTTGCTTATTACTACGAAATTTTTTGCTACGGTAAAAAACCGTAATAAAAGGTACTTTTGACTATGGAACAATTTTGAAGTCGTAGTAAATTCTAGGATTTACTGTAGCTAAAATGTATCTGGTACGGCCATTTACCGTAGCAAAACTTTTGTCAGCCCCGTATATGCCACGGGGCAAATTCGTAGCAAAAACCTTTTTAGTGCGAATTTGATACATTTTGCTACGGTTAATGATCGTAGTAAAAAGCCTTTTTTCTACTTGTGATATCACAATATTTTAACTTCCGAAAAATAACAATTTAAAGCCTTATTATAAATAATAAATTTTAATTTCAATCTACTAGACATATAAAAATAATACTAATTAATGTCCTACAATTCTTATTCTATTTTTAATTTTTAATACATATTAATTTTAGGAAAATTAGGAATTTTGAATTATTTAAAATTAAAATTGAATCAAAATTAGAAATAATATGAACATTTTTTAGGTCGATGCAAAACATATAAAGTAAATTATCAGTTATGTTCTAAATATATATACAAGTAAAATAATTAAATAATGTTAAGCAAGAAAACAAAATATAAAGAATAATGAAAATTCCTTCAAAACCCTAAAATATCGCGATATATTGATTCTTTTTTGCTAAAATATCACCGGGAGCAATATATGGAAAATATTTGGAACCAACCACTAAGGATATTACATCCTTGTACATATCCCCCTCTCCATTTTGATATTAATTTAGGATACCCCTGGTCACTTTGAAGTAACTAAAATGCCCTTTTAAAATCAGTTTTAAACTCTAGCCAACTCACAACCGTCTATCTCTTCATCTCTCCGAATCTCGCCCCAGAAGCCTCCAATCGGCGATGTTGCTTCCCAAAGTCATAACTCTCTCTTCGGCGGTCGGAAAGAGCATAAGCATTGTTGATATTCGTGTTTATACATAATTGGTTGACTAAAAAATTGGGATAAAAATAAAGAACATTACTACAAATAACTATAGTTTACTACAGTTACATGTGGTCTTTTTCAGTACAGTAAACATAATGATTTAAAAAAAATTAACAAAAAAACTTATAATTAAAAAAAAAAAAAAGATATACATACAAAAAAAATAAGAAAATAGAAACAAATAATGTATAAAAACTAAATGAATATAATCAATAATCAGCGAAAGTACTAAATCCAAAACTAGAAATGCTAAATGCAGGACCAGAAATACTAAATGCAGTTTGGGCGAAAATTGCATATAATGGCAGTATACTACTTTCCCCTCTCCAGGTGTATCCCAAAAGAAGATTTACGCTTGGGTTTATCCCTAGTTTATTAAGTACCTACAGGTACGGATGTCAACGGGTCGGTTATGGGGCGAGTTTACCTAAACCCGAGACTCGACTCGAGAAAAATATATAAAACTCAGACTCGCCCCAACCTGTTTTAGCTTAGACCAGACCCGCCCCAACCCATACCTGAATTAAACAGTTCTGACACGACAGACCGCTAGACCCGTTAACATAAAGTGATATAAAGTGAATAATAAAATTATATAATTAATTATATTTAACTTTTACCATAAAAAAATTCAGAAGGCAAGACGGATACCGGTGGTCGCAAGTTTGATAAATATTACTTACGAGAAACAAGATTAAAAAAAATGAAACGATGAAAAATTGGCAAATGAGAATAGACACGAAAAAAGTTGGAATTTTGATGAATGAAATCCTAAATTAATTTGTATATATAGATTAGCTATTAATATAATATATTTTTACGGGTCGGTTCTGGGTCGGTTCCAATAAAACCCGTAACCCGACCCATATCCGTCTGGTTCTAGAAACATAAATCCATTACCCGCCCCAAAACCATTTTACTTACCCACATCCGCCCCTAGCGGGTCGGTACTGGGACTTAAACCCAACAAATCATTACCCATTGCCATCCCTATCTAGGGGAGGTATATAAAATAAGCTCATATACGTATATATATATCCTTCACTAAGTAAATAATTGTTCGTATGGCCAAATCGGAAAAATGCCCAGATCAAAAAACCAATTTACGGATCATGTCCTTTTTTGCAGAAGAAGGAGGAGGAGAGGGTTGTGAGAGGTTTTGTGTGTTTAGTATTGAAGAATAAAATTAATTTTGTAATGTTTGTGTGGTACTGATTTTTATTAAGGGTATTTATGTCATTATCTATTTATTATCTATTTTTCTTTTTGTGGTATTGAAGTAAGAAAAAAAATGTATTTATTCTAGCTGGTTCCTTTTGTAAATGACTTGTAGCAAAGGTTTAAATGAACCTCTCATATTATTGTAATAAATGTATTTTAAGCCAAAAAAAAAAAAAAAAAAGAGAAAGGAAGAAATAATTAATAATATTTGAACTCTGCCATTAAATATGGGGCTATTTGTTAAATGTAGCACCCCCTCTCTGGTCGGGCGATAAATCGAACCGGTTTATCGCAATACTTATTTAGATAGCGGAAGCAAAAGGACCTCTTTGTAATTTTTAAAACTTTCGAGTAGGACCAAAATGTAATTACTAAAAATTTCTTTTTAGGACATTTGAAAACCTTAAGAATTTCGAAAACTTTCTTAGGGTTATTTTAATCGTCTGAACTTTCGTTTAAAAAGAACTTTCGAAAGGAGGATTATATTCGAGTGCTATGTTATCTAACTATATATTTATCTTTTGGTTCGAAAATGAAATCAGAGTTTAAAAGCATTTGGTGAGTGCAGATTTTGGGTAGGAAATATAATTACTAGAATAAGCGGGCCAACTATATTGAGATTTCAAAATCAGGTCCGTACCAAAATAAGAGTTCATTTCCCCTAACGAGGAAATACTAGAGTTTTAAAAGAAACGGAAATACAGAAGTTCTTTTTAGTTTACATCACCAAAATACTACTAGCATAATTAAGCATAGTAAGAAATCCGAATGAATAACGAGGATTTAGAATATGTTTTTCGTATTTATATTCATATATACATATAAACATCACATCTTACCATTCGTCTACAAACGAACACACATAAACACTTAATTTGATTTAAACACGTAAATTGACTCAAATAACAAAAATTACCAATTTACCCTTTCGTGCAAATGCATGAATGAAAACATTTTTTGTTGTTCGGATCCGTCAAAAATTAACTTCTCAACTTGGATGATAAACATATTACTCTGAGCCCGTTCTTTTGGTGGAATCAAACCACCCCTTTTTCTATAGTAACTATGGATGGAATACCGGCCCCCCGCATTCCGACTTATCCAACCCAAGCATTCCATTAACCTTTCCTTTTGTAAAAATGAAATCTCTTTTTATGCATGACCATGAGACTAATGTGACTCTAACATCAAAATGACCATCTTACGACATCACAATTATCAATCAACGAATCCACGAACCCACGAACACAAGGAAATTAATCACATAAATATACACATATACACAGCAATCACACACATATTATACACACACATATATATATATATATATATATATATATATATATATATATATATATATATATATATATAAACACTTAAGCATAGCACATAATTCACAATTCATTATAACTTCATATTATATACATACATATATATATATACATATATACATATATATATATATATATATATATATATATATATATATATATATATATATATATATATATATATATATATATATATATATATATATATATATATATATATATATATGTATATATGTATATATATATATATGTATGTACATATCTATATATATGTGTATATATCTATGTATATATATATGTACATATCTATATATATGTATATATATATATATATATATATATATATATATATATATATATCTATATATATATATATATATGTACATATCTATATTGATATACCTAATTGGGCCGACCCAATGGACCCCAATTTATTTAATAATTAGGCCCAATACACGAAAGTATTCGGGCCCATTACACGAAAACCCAAGCACCTTCAAAGTAAGGCTTGGGCCCAACAAAATAAGCCCAACTCAATCAACGACATATAAATAGAAGTTTTATTCATTTGTAAAGGTACGTTCTCATTATTGACAATTGACCTCAAGTTTTATTCTCTCTACTCTCTCTACGATCCATACATCTGACTTGAGCGTCGGAGGGGTTTCCGCCGGATCAACCCCCGGCTTAGTTCACGTGTACTTGTTTTGTAGGGACCTCAGGAATATCGAGTTGACTAGCTACTGATCAGCTTTGCTCTCCCAACTTATTTTCAACATCCCCTAGGTGAGCTATACTTTAGCTTCATCATTTTGGCGCCGTCTGTGGGAAAGATGCAAACCAGATCACGTAGCCAACAAGATCCTCCTGAGGCATCAGCTCGGAGAGAAAATGACACGGCTAATAACCTTCCCGTCCGTGGAGGATCTGGCATACCACCTCCTCCACGCGCCGCGGAGCCACTTCCTCCACGTGCTGCAGATCCACCTCGCGAGGTTCAGGTGATCCCCCCTCGGGACCCACCACTCGCCGATCCACCACTCCCTGCTCCTCGAACGGTTCAAATAACCGAGGACGCGCTCCAACGTATGATAGCGGAAGCTTCTACTCGCGCCGCCACGGAGGCCGTAACTCAATATATCGCCACGATGGGAGCAAACGCTCCCAATGCGATACCAGCGCCAGCTCCACCTGTAGCGCCACCCGTGGCCCCACAGCCAATACCGAATCAAATAAGTGTCTCCTCCTCTACCTCGGATCCACGATCCCGAGTGCAGTTATCTACCAACCACCGAGGAGCACAACCCAGACAGCAGCGTCAGCGCTCACCCCCAAGGGGGAATGCGTCACCACAGAGAGTCCCTCTCTTTAATGAGGGAGAAGGCGAGGTAAACAGCAGAATGTCTCGCCAAAATCTTTTCCCCCAACCAAATAATCAAATGGGTGAAAGAATGCCTCTCCCAACAAGACGCAGTCCTTTCACCATAGACATTCTCAACGAGGTATTGCCTCAAGGAGTGAAGATCTCGGGGTTACCTCAATTTGAAGGAACCACCGACCCACAGGAACATATAGAGAAATTCAGTGCCATGGCGGATTTATATGGCCCGACGGATGCTGCTATGTGCAAAATGTTCCGTACCACTCTCTCCAAGAGAGCAATGAACTGGTTCAACTCCCTACCCATAGGATCGATTGACACCTTCGCTCGACTGTCAACCCGGTTCACCAACCAATTCGCCATCAACAAACAATATGCCAAGACCCCAGCTCATCTTTTCTCAGTAGTACAGAGAGATAACGAAACGCTCCGCAACTACATTAAGCGTTTCGTAGAAGCCGTCCATGAAGTCCCCAGTGTGGGGCAAGACATGCTCTCCGGGATTATGCAGCAGAATTTGAAACCGGGTAGATTCAAAGAATCTATTGCCGGAAGACCCCCAGGCAACCTAGAGGAATTGTTAAATCGAGCCGAAAAGTACGTCCGGATAGAGGAAGCTTCTACCCATGCTCCTCCTAAAAGGAAAAGGGAAGACGACCGTCAGGATAATAGAAGACGTGATGACCGACGTCCACCACTTCCACCTCAAGGCCAACCCTCTTCCTCCTACAATAGGTTCACTCCGCTAAACACTCGCCTCACGGAAATCCTTCACGTGATAGAGCAGAAAGGTTTAGCAGAGCCTCCACGTCCTATGCAGCCAAACGCAGAGCGAGAAAAGTCGGATCGTTATTGTCGATTCCACAAGGACAGAGGGCATACTACGGAGGAATGTGCACAACTCAAAATGGCGATCGAGAGGCTGATCAAACAAGGCCATTTAGGCGAATACATCGATAAGCCGCGAAATAAACGCCGTGATGATCCCCCACGCCGAGATAACAATCGAGATCAACAACAAAGACGAGAAGATGGGGGTCATCGACGTGACCTAGATAACAATGATAACCAGCCCACCCGGGGAATCATCTCCTTTATCTCCGGAGGACCGGCGGGAGGCGATTCACAAAACGCAAGACGCACCCTCGCTCGATCAGCACGTATGAATCAAGAACGTGCTTCTCCATCCGCACGCATATATCAAATACGAAGATCCGATCACAGCATAGTCTTCAACTCCTCCGACCTCGAAGGTCCAGATGAAGACCATGTCGATGCACTGGTAGTAACAACAACGGTGGCCAACTTCTTGGTCAAGAAGATATTAGTGGACGGTGGAAGCTCAGCTGATATCATGTACCTCCACGCTTTTAAGCAGCTAGGCATAGATAATGCCCGGTTTAATCCCGTCTCCACACCCCTGAAAGGATTCACACGAGAAGGCATTTTATCCATGGGAGAAGTGGAGCTGCCTGTTTCATTAGGGGAAGACCCCTGTCGAATCACGAAACTAATCAAATTCCTCGTCGTCGACAGGCCATCACCCTACAACATCATTCTGGGGAGGCCAGCCATCCACACATTCAAGTCAGTACCTTCCTCCTACCATCAGAAATGGAAGTTCCCTACTCCCTATGGAATGGGAGAAGTGCTTGGAGATAGACGTCTCGCTCGAGAATGCTATGCAAGGGCCCTACGAGAACCCTCAAAGAAGCCTAAACCGCCCGGAAAGGGAGACGATACCCAAAAATCCGACAAACGGAAGTGGGTCAATGCAATCATTGAGGACAATAAAGAAATACTCATCAGTGTACCAGACGATAGCATCAAGCTAGTGGCTGTCGAAGAGCTTAAGCTCATAGAGCTCACACCTGGAGATGATTCCAAACTCCTACGCATCGGATCTGATTTAGATCCTGAGACGGAGCAGCAGCTAATCAACTTCCTGCGACACAATGGAGATGTGTTCGCATGGAAAGCCCAAGATTTGTCGGGCATTCCCCCTCAGGTAGCCCTACATCGACTTAACGTCGACAAGAAGATGAAGCCAGCCAAACAAATGAAACGAACGTTTGGACCCGAACGCAACAAGCATATCAAAGCAGAAGTGGCTAAACTTCTAGAGGCAGGCCACATACGACCGGTTCAGTATCCTGAATGGTTGTCGAACGTAGTACTCGTTCCCAAACCCGGGGGGAAGTGGAGACTATACGTAGACTTCACCGACCTCAACAAAGCTTGTCCTAAGGACCCTTTTCCTCTGCCTAGAATCGATCAACTCATCGATTCGACCTCAGGATGCGAGCTCCTCAGCTTCCTCGACGCATACCAAGGGTATAACCAGATCTTACTTGCGCCAGAAGATCAAGAGAGGGCCAGTTTCATCACCGACCAAGGTATCTACTGCTATCAAGTCATGCCCTTCGGGTTGAAAAACGCAGGAGCCACCTACCAGCGTCTAGTGAACAAAATGTTCGCAGATCAGATCGGTAAAAATATGGAGGTGTACATCGACGACATGCTCGTCAAAAGTGTTAAGGTCTCGGACCACCTAACGGATCTTGATCAGTGCTTCGCCACCCTGCGAAAATATAAGATGAAGCTCAACCCCCTCAAATGTTCATTCGGAGTTCGGGGAGGCAAATTTTTGGGATATATGATTTCACAACGAGGAATCGAAGCTAACCCTGCGAAAATTGAAGCAATCACCTCCATGGCTCCGCCAACATCGATCAAGAAAGTTCAACAGCTCAACGGCTGTTTGGCATCCCTGAACAGATTCATTTCAAGATCAGCGGACAAGGCTCTCCCCTTTTTCAAAATTTTAAGGGGAGGAAAAAAGTTCGAGTGGGATGAGGCATGTCAAAAGGCATTCGTTGAGCTGAAGTCATACTTAGCATCCCCACCCCTGCTCACAAAACCTCAGCCCGGAGACACCCTCCTACTATACTTAGCTACATCAGCTAATGCCGTCAGCGCAGTCCTCATCCGAAATGGAGAAAAGGGTCACCAACCCATATACTACATAAGTCGCGCCCTCCAAGGAGCCGAACAACGTTACACCAACATGGAGAAACTCGCTCTCGCCCTCATCAACGCAGCACGGAAGCTTCGACCTTACTTCCAGTCACATCAGGTGGTGGTTCTCACCAATTACCCTCTGAAGCAAATACTAAGAAGTCCCGAAACATCCGGACGATTAGCAAAATGGGCAATAGAGTTAAGTGAATATGGAGTGGAATTTAAACCCCGCCCAGCTATCAAGGCGCAAGTGTTGGCAGATTTTCTAGTCGAAATGACTTCCATAGAAGAGAACACTTCTCTACCTACCTGGTCTGTCAACGTCGACGGATCTTCCACTACCACAGGAGGGGGAGCAGGTATTGTACTAACGAATCCAGATGGAGATGAGTTTGAATACGCTCAACGATTCGAATTCACAGCCTCAAATAACGTCGCTGAATACGAAGCACTGATAGCGGGAATCCGCCTCGCCCTAGCAGCCGGAGCGCGCAAGCTCCTAATCCAAAGCGACTCTCAGCTCGTCGTTAACCAAGTACTCGGAGTGTACGAGGCCAAGGAAGACACCATGGCCAAATATTTAGCTCTCGCACACACTCTCTTGTCTAAATTCGAGAGCTATGAGATAAGACAAGTACCTCGCGCCAATAACGTCCATGCAGACAAATTAGCTAGGCTAGGCAGCTCCATGGCCAGCATTGGAAGTCGAAAGGTGACGCTCCTCACCTCACTCCAGCCGGAGATAACTTCACCCACTGAAGTACAGTACACCGAAGAGGATGAACCATGCTGGTTCACTCCAATCCTGAAGTATCTCAAGAACGGAGAACTCCCAACAGATCCCACCGAAGCACGAAAATTAAAGACGAGAGCCGCCCGTTTCGTCATAGTGGGAGAAGAATTATACAAACGAGGGTTCTCATTCCCCTACCTCAAGTGCCTCGACCCGACCACAGCAGATTACGTACTTAGAGAAGTACACGAAGGCATCTGCGGCAATCACTTGAGCGGGAGGACCTTAGGTCTCAAACTACTGAGGCAAGGATACTATTGGCCAACGATGCATGAAGACGCGAAGAAGTTGGTCCGAAAGTGTAAGCCTTGCCAAGAGCATGCAAATATTCCTCACCTGCCAGCGGCATTAATGCAGCCAATTGACAGCCCCATCCCTTTCGCCCAATGGGGAATGGATTTAGTCGGACCATTCTCGCCCGCCACAGGAGGACGTAAATACCTCATCGTAGCAGTGGACTACTTCACCAAATGGGTGGAAGCTGAACCCTTAGCACGCATCCGAGAAGAAGAAGTCATCCAATTCCTATGGAAGAACATCGTCTGTCGCTTTGGGATCCCACGCTCCATTATCTCAGATAACGGAACCCAATTTTGCGGGGACAAAGTAAAGAATTGATGCCTCGGCTTAGACATCAAACAGTTCTTCACATCCGTAGCCAATCCACAAGCTAACGGCCAGACGGAGGTCACGAATCGCACCATACTCCAACACCTCAAAACAAGGCTTGGAAGTGCCAAAGGGAAGTGGGTGGATGAATTGCCTAACGCACTATGGGCTTATCGCACAACCCCAAGAGCAGCAACTGGAGAGTCTCCCTTCAATCTAGCTTTCGGAACAGAGGCAATCGCACCCGTCGAAATCGGAGAACCATCTTGGCGAGTCACCAACTATGACCCAACAGCTAATGAAGAGGCTATGCGGGGAAGCCTAGACCTCGTAGATGAGTTACGTGAGATCGCATACATCCGACAACAGATGTATAAATCACGCATGGCCAAGGCATATAACTCAAAGGTTCGCCCTCGCTCCTTTCAAGTCGGAGATCTAGTCCTCCGAAAAGCTGAAGCCTCCCACCCCATCGGAAAGCTCGACCCAAAGTGGGAAGGACCGTATAAAATCACAAAGGTGGTCAACACTGGAGCATATCGCCTCGAGAACAGTGACGGAGACCCTATACCCAGAACATGGAATATAGGGAACCTCAAACGGTTCTACGCCTAAGGTATACATCTACCTTACTTCAGATCAGTTGAGATCATCACCCATATTTCTTCTATATGAAAGTTATTTACGATTCATCACCCATGCAGACCCCACATCCTTCCACATCACACGTCTTGTAAGGCTGCTTCTACATGGTTGGAAATTTGACACCATATAACAAGGTGCGTTAACATCCTACCTAAACTGGGGGGCTAATAAATTTATTTTCACCAGCAATTCACCATCACGTCCCACCATCTTATTACAGATTGAGAGCCAATTACGAGGGGATGCATATTACTCAATCAACGGCCCAAAGAGCGAGAACACTCCATACCACATCGCCAAGGGTAACTATACTTCCACTAGCATTCAACACACGGATGATCTTATTTACTCCTACTAACATAAAAAAAAAATTCCACTAGCAGGCATGATCACATAGTAACTCGCAACAACTCACGAGTTGATTTCATATCCCGAAGTGCGAGGAAGAAAAAACATCCCCGTAATATGGTACGTAGATCGGCAATGCTCATCCCCTCAGCTTCAATTACTAAGTCTTCAATACAAATGCTTAGACAAAATTCTTTTTTCTCAATTATATTTGACAGGCATAGAAACGCCAAAGGAATTCATTTTACCATCAGCACAGCAAAACGAACGAGTACAAGCAAGACGTGGAAGAAGAAGAACAAGTGTAGTACAATCACTTAGAACAATTTTTATCAAGTCAATTTTTTTTTCTTTCTCGCTCCACCAGTAGTTATTTACCTTTGCCTCACGTAGGCCCATCGCATTAGTCATTTACTTACATTCGCCTCACATAGGCATGTAACAATTCTCCTTTGCTATCGTTGAATAAATAATACTTTTCGCTTTACTATCTACGCATTTACGTCTATACAAATTACCTCTTACTATGAGTTCAAGTCAAAACCACCCCACAAACACTTAGAGAGATTTAGATAATCCGTATAGCCTGGCCAGCTGGATTATCTAGGTCCCTTTAGCTGTTTCACGAGGTACTACATTTAAAACGTGGCCACGGACAAAAATATCATAGACCCAAGTGGTCCAAACAAAGGGCACGACCCCTAACAAAAACCTTGGGAGATTGATCCCCTCCTCAAGTACATCGCGTATAATGCTAATGTAAACACATAGAAGCAACGCATTCATTCTCGACAATGTCAAAATAAATAAATCAAAATATAAAACTTCAAAGTCAAACGAGGAAGAAATTCAAACGAAATAGTAGTGGACATACCCATCTACATCAGCGATAAAAATAAAATACGAAATCCATAAAAAAAAATCATAGCAATAAAAAATAAAAGGGAAAAGTTAACTATCCTAACAGATAAGTCTAAACTCCCCTACCACGAGCGGAAGACGCAACCACGGTAGAATCATCCGCAACCATATCATCCACGAGCTCTGTACCCGTCCCATTGACATTTACCTCATCGTCCTCTTCGTCGGATATGCCAGCTTCCATCCCACGAATCACTTTCTCACTGATACCACCCGCATCCCGCAGATATTTGCGACAAGCGCGCACTAATGGCTTATAAACCACAGCCAATGCGTGCTCCTCAATCATAGCAGTACACTCGTCACTACCTCGGAAGCTAGCCTTGGTTTCCTCCACGATGGACTCCTTATAAGCCACACCACCTGATGTCGTGAGGAACCTCTTCCCCGTCGCCTTTTCAACTTCATATTTCTCTTTGAGCTGATCGTAACATACGTTCAACTTATGAACATCATCCTTATATGCCTTCGCTTCACTTCGAATAACCTCGAGCTCCTCTGTCTTCTCAGCAAGCTCCTCTGTCCGCCGAGCAAGCTCTTCCGAGCGTAGAGCAAGATCAGACCGCGCTTCCTCCAACTGACTTAGAAGCTCATCCTCACGTGCTTGACTTCGAGCCCGATCCTCTTCCTTACTAGCTTCCGCATTCCTACCGTGCTCCACGAGGTATCTCCAAGTCGCTACCAACTAAAAAAAAAAAAAAAAAAAAAAAAAAAAAAAAAAAATTTACACAAGGAAGAGAGGGAGTAACGCCTAATCTTGTTTTAAGTAAACAAAGACTCACCCGACAGATGTCCCCACCGGCTAACTCCAACATGTGAGAAGGACCCTTACCAGACATCCGAGCACGATCATACTCCCGAACAAATCCCTCGGTACTCAACAAGGGCAAATCATGGTCCGACACATCCCAATACGACTCCTTACCGTCGCGATTCACACCATAGGTAAACAATTGTTTCCCTCCTCCACCATGGAAAGCATAAGTCTCATCTGGATCTACCCGTGGACGCTTAGGCACAGCCACATACTCAGTATCCACCCTCTTTCCCTTGCCACGATCCCTCTTCGGTGGACGCTCTTCCACTACGCCAGCACTGCTACGATCATCTGCTACTACTCGAGGACTTTCCACATGAACCTCCTCGCGAGGCAAACCATTCGAAGAACCGCCCAACTTAGAGGGAACCTTCTTCGATGCCTTCTTCGACGTCCCATTCGCCTTCGCTCGAAGTGCCGCAAAGGTGATACCACCATCTGCAAAAGATAACAAACACATAAAAAAAAACATGAGGTATACATGACCAAAGAACTACCAAAAAAAAAAAAAAAAAAAAAAAAAAAAAAAAAAAAAAACAAAAAAACAAAAAAAACAATTCAAGGCAACAAAAGGATATACGATGCTGACCCTCCACCGTCGGTATCAAACTCCTCGGATCAAATTCCACATCGCACAACCCAGATTCCTCAATCCTCTTCGCCATATTTGCAGTTATCGCGAAACTCTCACACGTAGGATTCCAAACTACGGGAACGTCAAAAGTGGGAGCCCTCACGTAAAAGAAATAGGTCTTCCATTTCCCCAAAGATAGCTTCACACTCTTCACGAATTGGTAATGAACGCGAGGATGAAAGCAAAAGAAAGGCATCTGAGTGGGCCGATGTAACGTAAATAACGCCTTGAATAAACTCACAGACACAGGCAGACCTACTCGAACCACCCTAAAATGAAATGCCTGGAACATCAGAACAGCAGTGGGCGTTAGCTGACTGTACCCAATCTTGAATTCCTCGCAAACCTTCAACAAGGTAGGATGCGGTGTAATCTGGGATGTGCACATCAAGTACCCCAAAAATACCGTATGAAACCCATCGGGTGGCGAATACAAGCGATCGCCCTTCCTAGGCAACAACAACTCCACATTACTCGGCGCTCCAGATAAACGGCGAATAGAATGCAACTGCTCTTCAGTCAATACACTGTCAAAATCAACTAAGTCCAAATTAATTAGCTTCTTTTTCTTTTGCCTTCTACTATCAACCTCAACATCACCCGGCGGAATATCATCTTCCTCCTCCTCCTCGACCATCGGCTCAACTTCACTACTTGACACCGGATGTTCACTCGCCAAAGGAGCTTCATTCGAATCATCGCTATCACTCCCAAAATCCAAGACTTGACGCCTATAATGACGTCTACTAGAACCCACTTCATCAACGATAGGGGGAATAGTAATATCCTTATGCACTTCTACATCGTCACTCCACGATTCAATAATTTCTCGCCGACCAAAACTTCCCCCGTTTAAAACAACACGCGAATCAGCACACTCGGAAATTTGCCCGTCAATTTCGCCCGAACCGGGCTCAAAACCGGGTTCTAACGCGCCCTCACGCGCGCGCGTGGCCCCAAAAGGGGCGGATCCACGCGCGCGCGCGCGTCATCTGCCTGCCCAGCGCCACGTGCCCCCTCCCCATTGGCCCCAGCGCGCGCGTCCGTTTCACTCCTCCCACCAGACGCGCGCGCGCGTCGTTGCAAGCTCTCCCCGTCCACGCGCGCGTCACCTTTGACATGTGGACCAATGGCGCGCGCGCGTCCACCTAACCCACCAACCGACGCGCGCGCGCCCCCTTCTCTCTCCTCCAATGACGCACACGTGCGTCCCTCGTTAGCTGTGCCCAACACATTCAGCCAACGTGGCTTTTTCGGCGGCTCGGCTCCACTCAGCTCCAAGTCAGCCTCGAAGCGCGCGCTCCCCCTCACATTGGACCGGCCGGCGGCTTGGCTCAAGCCAGCAACCATAGAACCTGCTACATCTCCCCTATTGTTCTCAATTCGAAAACTAGCTACTGAGGATCCGATTTCCGTACCCGATACTACTACCTTCTCGCGTTCTATACCCACCGTACCAAAAGTTTTCTCACCCCCTTCAACCGGATCTCGGAGTTTAATTCGCAAAGATTTCGACTTACCCGGATTCGACATGACTAAATTTTTTCTCCGCACAAATAATCAAGAAACAAAAAATATTTCAAGAGAAAAATAGCACAGAAGACCTAGAGTTCAAAAAACATACCCATATTTATTGCAAGACGTTGAAGTTTAATACTCTCCACCGCACAAGGAGTCTATTTATCTGGCCCTGGTATATTATTTAAAACCCTTAAATATATACCTCGCTGCCAAATAGATACAATGATTCCTTATTCAAATTAAGGAATTAATTCACCACCAACGGAAACAATTCACTCCACGACGCAATTAACTCTCGACACGACCCGGGTCCCTCTACACAAGTCTCCGTCTCGAATCGAGAGTTGGGGGGCTTAATGATATACCTAATTGGGCCGACCCAATGGACCCCAATTTATTTAATAATTAGGCCCAATACACGAAAGTATTCGGGCCCATTACACGAAAACCCAAGCACCTTCAAAGTAAGGCTTGGGCCCAACAAAATAAGCCCAACTCAATCAACGACATATAAATAGAAGTTTTATTCATTTGTAAAGGTACGTTCTCATTATTGACAATTGACCTCAAGTTTTATTCTCTCTACTCTCTCTACGATCCATACATCTGACTTGAGCGTCGGAGGGGTTTCCGCCGGATCAACCCCCGGCTTAGTTCACGTGTACTTGTTTTGTAGGGACCTCAGGAATATCGAGTTGACTAGCTACTGATCAGCTTTGCTCTCCCAACTTATTTTCAACATCCCCTAGGTGAGCTATACTTTAGCTTCATCATATATATATATATATATATATATATATATATATATATATATATATATATATATATATATATAGATATATATATATATATATATAGATATATATATATATATATATATATGTATATATATATATATATGTATATATATATATATATATACATATATATATATGTATGTACATACATATATATATATATATATACATACATATATATATACATACATACATATATATATACATACATATATATATATATATACATACATATATATATATATATATACATACATATATATATATATATATACATATATATATATATATATATATATATATATATCACACACACACACGGCACACACACACGTATACACACAAACAAGCAGCCGCAAAACACAATTAAAAAGAGCGTTAAATCACTAAACCATGCCCTTAAAGTACCAACATCTTTATGCTTTCATTAATGGGATTTCTCCCACTCTTATTCATTAAATATTGTCAAAAATTCTTACAGCGCCTTAACATAGATCTGCTGCAGATTTTTAAACGAAAAATTCATATTCTCATAATTAATGTATTAACAATTTCAAAGCACAATGATTAAAGCACAAAAGTTCCACTTATAACATATGCACAACAAATATTTCGAAATAATAGTAAATGACCTCTAAAAATTCTCAAATTTAATTATAGGCCTCCTAACTGAATAAATGTCCAGATGAAAAAACACTTTTGTAGTTTTACCAAAAATCGAATTTATGAAAATTAAAATACTAAGCAAATGGTGTTTACGCCAAAAAGTGATTTTCCAACTAATACTAATTCCAAACTATGACCAAATAACAAATAAACAAAATTCCACTTAATTCCTACTGAAATTTGAAGATTCAAACATTTTTCAAGCTGAAATTTCAAGAAATTGCAAATTAGCCTTTAAGATTCATAGATCTACACATGCAACCCCAAAAATCTTGAAAACTCACTTTCTTTAGCCAATAATTCCCAAAATACGAAATATTTAATCTTTAACCACAAAATAATTAGACTCACAATTTATAGCATGGATTAGACATGCAAGAACACAACTATTCAGATTACCACAAGATTTCGGATTTTACACAAAAAGCCCTCATTTTCGAAAAGTGAAGCAATCTTTTAGATAATTTTGAAAACTCTTTTTCCATACCATGATACCCTTTAATTGCAGCAAGAAATTTGAGATTTCTTACCTAATAAAAGAGTGCTGGCCGAAGAAAAATCTTCAAAAGAAAAGAGGGTTTTTAGTGGAAGAAAAGAAGGAAGAAGACAAGGGAGAAATGAAGATTCTCTAAATACAAATGTTATCTCCTTCCAGAAGTGGCTCCAAAATCGAACCAACCTAGTTGAATGGAGAAGGTGAGAGCTTTGATATCAAGTTGGGAGGAGTTTTGATCTCCCCTAAGAGGGCAAGTATTTTTTATGGTGTTCTTGGCATACTCAAGGGTGAAGCTTATATAGGGGATTTGCATCTTAAATTTTCTATCTTTTTTCTTGGAGGAGAATGAGGTGGTGGCCGATGGAGGTGGTGGTGCTTCGGTGGTGATGGTGAAGGAGAGACAAGTGTGGAGTGAGGTGGAGAGAGAAGAGAAAGGAAGAGTGTCCTTTGATATTACTTAGCATGCTTGAGTGTAGGATTAGTGTAAATCCTCACTATTTGCCAAGTGTACAAGCATGCATCTTTTTCTAATTTTATTTTCCACTTAATAAAATCATTACTCTCTCTTTCACACACATAAAACCGAACACACAGACGGTTAATTTTTGACGGTCAAACAGACGGAGGGACTAAATGTGTTAAAATGTGACAACATTAATGTGTATTTTGTTGAAGGCGGTAAATGGGGGACCAAAAGTGAAAAACATGCAAATTTGAGGGACCAAAACTGTAATTATCCCTATACATATACATATACCTACATATATTACCTATAGTCTAGAGTATAAGAGCTTATATAGCATATGCATATATGTATACATATATGTACGTGTATATGCATGTACTATGCATGTAATCATACTTATGATAAAATCATGAAATCACGTGAATTAATTAATTATAACACATAGATTAATGTGTTCACATAAGTCACATAAATTAATCTAGCACGTAATTATCTATAATTAATTCAATTAAGCACATAATTATAGAAATAAAGTTGGCACATAATTATTTAATAAATTTCTAGCACATAGAGCACATAATTATATAATCAAATCAGCATATAGAAATGATTAATTAATCTAAGCAAATAAAGCACTTAAAGCAATTAAGTTAGTCATGAAGCTAAATTCCTAATAATTCTTATATAAGGATTTCGGGTTATGGAATTTCAGTTAGGGATTAGGGTTTCGAAAATGTGGGGTGTTACATTAAATCCTTATATGCCCCACTAATTAGTATAATTATACTAAATTAAAAATACGATGAATTAAATGCAGAATCTCTCCCAAAATCGCAATACCTAAAAATATCCTAATATTTCTCCCCCCAAAATCACGCTCGAAATCCACTCCGGCAAAATCGCATTACCTAATTATACTGTTAATTTGTTTATCACATCTAATTTTTCTCCATCTCTCCACAAATCTCGCCCCCAACTTCCCAGTATCTCGAAAATCAATTTCATCTTTTTTCTGTTGGTCTCCAAAAACTGCAACAATGGCTTCATGTTTACTGTAAGAAAACATACTATTATTTTTGGACAAAAACTTCTTCTCTTTAGGGCAAACAACATACATGTATCGGGTCAACGTCATACAAGCTTTTTCGGTAAAAAATTGACGTGTATTACAGTGGAAATGGTAAAATTCACTTTGTACAATAGTGGATTAATAAATGGGAAGGTCAACATCCATGGATTTAATAAGGGAAGGGCAAAACCACTATGCGCGCGAAAACCACTCTTGCGCGAAAACCAGTATGCGTGCAAAAACCACTTTGTGCGCGAAAACCACTCTGCGTGCAAAAATCACTATATGTGCAAACATTTGTTCAAGCATCAACAAAACATGCACAGTGCACCAGACACATACTATATGTGCAAACTCTTGCGCGAAAATCAGTATGCGTGCAAAAACCACTTTGTGCGCGAAAACCACTATGCGTGCAAAAATCACTATATGTGCAAACATTTGTTCAAGCATCAACAAAACATGCATAGTGCACCAGACACATACACATCTATATACATCAAAAAACGTCTACAGATACATACAAATTACTTCCCAACGTAAATAAATACAAAAACTCGCATATAACTCACCTTAAATTCTCATGTGAGCCGAAAACCACCATGTGAATCTGCACCGCCGCCGCTGATCCAATGACACAAACAGATTATTATTTCTGTGAGTTACAATTTTGGCTCCATATAAATGGAAATGTGCAATTAATAAGCGGTAATGGTGGAATTAATTGAGAATGTCCTATTTAAAATATTTATGTAGAAGATATTATGTATCTTCTGATAAAAAATATTAAAAACATGTGTATTAATTAGTTAGGGGCATAATAGTGGTATATAAGGGTTTTTAATTCATTGATGCGGTCCACCCAATTACGCGAGGTAGTGCCGAGCTGGATGAAGGTTTTGATGACTTGGACGAGCTGAATGTGCCAAGAGGACCGATTACGCGAGCTCGGGCCAAGCGCATTGAAGCAGCCATAATTAGCTTAGTAGAACACGAGCTCCGAAAGGAAGAATTGACGAAGTCTAGTTCGACCCCAACTGAGCTTAATTGGAGCGAATGGTCGGGCCAGATTGTGAAACAAGCCGAGCTCAAGGACTTGAGCCCATCTAGTCATCCAGCCGAGAATACGTGACATGGAAAACATGATTATTATTAATATTCGTATTTTATTATTGGACAATTTATTTCTTGCTATTTAGACTTCGATTTGGACTAGATTTAGTATATTTCGTTATTTCCTTATAATAGATAAGTTATGATTTATTTTCCTTGTTAGATTATGTCTATTTGACACTTGTAAATAGGTTGTTTTAGGTTCAGTATTATTTGGACGTTTTTAAGCATTAATTTGAGAGATTAAAAATTCTCCTTCATTGTTCTTCAACAACTCTTTGGGATATTTTGCGAGTGGATTCTTGTGAACTATTCTTAGTGATATAGTATTGGTTTCTGATTCATAATAATCACGGGGTCAATATTTTCACCTTGATAATAATGGTTTCTAGCTCTCTATAGCTACGTGGTCAATATTCCGAATTCCGCCAATTGAATCCTTTCTTTGGACGTTCAGTTCTTGCTTCCGCATAAGATTATTGGGTCCCGTAACAAGTTCTACGGGGTTCATATCACTTGGTAACCAAAGCCAATTTCCAAAACGGGTTTCGCTTATCTTTTTTTTTTCGTGTCTTTGTTTCCGTTCTTCTGTTCGTGTCAGTTCTTGATTGTGTCTTCTAGGCAATCTTATTCTCTCTTGAGTTTTATCTTCTAGAGTCTTCAAAAAAAAACAAAAAATAAAAAAATCCGAAATCAGCAAAAAGAAGAACGGACATAGCAAAAAAAAAAAATGTTGAAAAATAGAGAGAAGAAGCACAATTCGAAAATACAAGCAAGCAAGGATACAATTAGTTTCCTAGTCTTTGAAATTCTTGTTTCCTTATCTACCTTGTCTCCTAATTTAAATGCACCTTCTTTAGTAGTTTCCTACTGCATATCTCATTCCTTCTTGTACGTTCTTGTTTCCTTTATCATAAATTCGAATACCTCTTTTATTTTCCTCCAAATAAATTCTGAATTAAATACTATTTAGCCTCGAATAAAAACTAAATTTCACTTTAAAAAATTTCTCGATTAGTTTCTTTAGAACTTTGAAGGGAGTTTACGAGTGGAAAAAGGCAAGAGAGTGTGAGATCAAAAGAGGGTAAAGCCGAATTGTGTGAAACACGAGTGAACTGAGTGAACATTATCTTGAGTGATACACGTGAGAGAGCGGTGAGGAAGCTATTTTTTTCTTTAATAATATTTTTTACAGTTTGAATGTCAAGGAATGGTAGTGGTGATGAAAGGGACGGAGCCATGTAGCAACACTTCCAACGTCTGCATATAACCCTACAAATGATGAAAAATCAAATCGATGAGTTAAGTAGGGTAAGACCTGTACTGGCGCCACAGCTGCGGCAACCTATTCGTGATCCTGTTGTACGATAACGTGACGAATTGGAGTTCGATGATTAAGTCTTCGATGGCCTAGCAATGAAGTTGATCGAAACCTCAGCTCGATCAAATTGAGTATACTGTCTTTCCAAGGGAAGAGTGATCCCGAGGCATACATAGAATGGGAAAGAAAGGTTGAACTCGTTTTCGATTGCCACAATTATTCTGAAGACAAGAAGGTGAAGCTTGCAGCTGTAGAATTCACCGATTGTGCTATCATTTGGTGGGATCAATTGGTAGTGACTAGACGCAGAACTGGCGAACCACCAATTTTTGATTGGGAGTCTATGAAGACACTTATGAGACAGAGGTTCGTGCCCTCACATTATTATAGAGACTTACATCTGAAATTGCAAAGCTTGAAGCAAGGTACTAAATCAGTCGAGGAGTACCATAAAGAGATGGAGATTGCAATGATTCGAGCCATTATTGAGGATGATCGAGAGGCCACGATGGCAAGATTTATTTGCGGGCTGAACCGGGAGATCGCTAATGTAGTGGAGTTGCAACACTACGTAGATATTGAGGAGGTCGTTCATATGGCCATGAAAGTTGAGAGGAAGCTTAAGCGAGGAGGGAGAACAGCAGCTCGGGCCAAGGCATCAAGCTGGAAACCGCGATGGAATCCTACTTCGAAACCCGAGGAGAATCGACAACGAAACCTTCCAATGAACATCCAATTAATCGAGCACCACTGGAGAGAGGTAACACATAGTCACAACCACAACGAACACGTGATATAAAATGCTATAGATGCCATGGAGCAGGTCATATCGCCATGGAGTGCCCTAACCGGCGAGCTATGATTTTATTAAAGAATGGGGAGCTGGAGTCCGAGGATGAGGAAGACTCAAATTAAAAAAAAAACAGCACCTAAGGAAGGTGACATGGTACAAACTGTTGATGGATTCGCACTTGTTGTACTTCGAACTCTCCACGTGCAAGCTGAAGAAGATGGTGACGTAATACAGCGAGGGGACATCTTCTATACACGCTGCCACGTTCAAAACCGAGTATATGGATTGATAATTGATGGAATAAGTTGCGTGAATGTAGCGAGCAAGCTAATGGTAGACAAGCTAGGACTGCAAGTCACCAAACATCTAAGACCTTACAAACTTTAGTGACTGAATGAAATTGGCGAGTTGAGAGTGATGAAACAAGTATTGATTTCCTTTAGTATTGGACAATACAAAGATGAGGTGATGTGCGATGTTGTGCCCATGCAAGCAAGTCATATCTTACTTGGGCGACCTTGGAAATTTGATCGACGAATAGTCCATGATGGTTAAAAATCGCTACACTTTTACTAAGGATGGCAGGCGAATCACACTTGCACCTTTACCACCTCGTCAGGTGTTTGAGGAATATAATCAGATTAAGAAGTCCATTGCTGCAAGTTCAAAATAATATGAGAATGAATGTGTTAGTAGTAGTGGAGAGGTAAAACAAGAGAGTTTAGCCCAAGTGACAAAAGAAAAAATAAGAGAGTTCAAACATAATAAAGAGAGATGAGAGAAAACTGAGCTTTTATGCAAAAGAAACAAAGATTAAGAGTGCATGTAAGGGTGAGAGAACAATGATGTTGTTAGTGTTTAATTGTACTACTAATTAAATGAATGATTGATTTGATTATATGGATTATGGATTTTCCTTCCCCGCAGAATACGATACTCACTAGAGCCTAGAGGACTACTAAATAACTCACTTTATTTATTGCCTTAATTCACACACATTTTTATATTAGGGCTCTTTGAGAAAACTCCCTCATTAGCCAAAATATTTCTCTCCATTTGAGAAAAGCACGCGCTCAGTGTTTTTTTTTCTCTGTATTTTCTGTATCAGTTTCCTTAATTGACTATGGAGCATAGTCGATTAGCCTTAATCGACTATGCTTCATAGTCGATTAAGGAAATTCTTTAATTTTTTATTTTATTTTTATTTTTTTTTCTATATCAGGTATATTAATCGACTATGATGAAGCATAGTCGATTAAGAATCTGCTACTAAACATAATAAATCACAATTGCAAAAAACAAAAAAAAAAGCAAAATCAACTATAATTTACAAAATACAAAACATATACAAACATTATAATTGATTTATACAATTGGAATCAATAAACAAAAAATCCCAAAAAAAAAATAAAAAATTGGAGCCGATCAACCTTAATCGACTACCATAGCATAGTCAATTAGCT